>NW_027364797.1:0-175067 GCF_046119375.1 Phyllobates terribilis
ATGCCAGCTCCTTTCATTCAGTCAGTAGCTTCAAACATTTCTGGTATATGAAAAACATGTTTTTCAATGGCAAAAATCAATGAATATTGTAAATGCACAAACAGTAATATCTCCACATTGCAAGGTGCAATTCTGAAATTTTTTGCTTTTTCCTGCTAATCCTAGCATGATAAAGAAGATTCAAAGAGAGTGAGATGCCAGCTCCTTTCATTCAGTCAGAAGCTTCAAACATTTCTGGTATATGAAAAACATGTTTTTCAATGGCAAAAATCAATGAATATTGTAAATGCACAAACAGTAATATCTCCACATTGCACGGTGCAATTCTGAAATTTTTAGCTTTTTCCTGTTAATCCTAGCATGATAAAGAAGATTCAAAGAGAGTGAGATGCCAGCTCCTTTCATTCAGTCAGTAGCTTCAAACATTTCTGGTATTTGAAAAACATGTTTTTCAATGGCAAAAATCAATGAATATTGTAAATGCACAAACAGTAATATCTCCACATTGCAAGGTGCAATTCTGAAATTTTTTGCTTTTTCCTGTTAATCCTAGCATGATAAAGAAGATTCAAAGAGAGTGAGATGCCAGCTCCTTTCATTCAGTCAGTAGCTTCAAACATTTCTGGTATATGAAAAACATGTTTTTCAATGGCAAAAATCAATGAATATTGTAAATGCACAAACAGTAATATCTCCACATTGCAAGGTGCAATTCTGAAATTTTTTGCTTTTTCCTGCTAATCCTAGCATGATAAAGAAGATTCAAAGAGAGTGAGATGCCAGCTCCTTTCATTCAGTCAGTAGCTTCAAACATTTCTGGTATATGAAAAACATGTTTTTCAATGGCAAAAATCAATGAATATTGTAAATGCACAAACAGTAATATCTCCACATTGCACGGTGCAATTCTGAAATTTTTAGCTTTTTCCTGTTAATCCTAGCATGATAAAGAAGATTCAAAGAGAGTGAGATGCCAGCTCCTTTCATTCAGTCAGTAGCTTCAAACATTTCTGGTATATGAAAAACATGTTTTTCAATGGCAAAAATCAATGAATATTGTAAATGCACAAACAGTAATATCTCCACATTGCAAGGTGCAATTCTGAAATTTTTTGCTTTTTCCTGCTAATCCTAGCATGATAAAGAAGATTCAAAGAGAGTGAGATGCCAGCTCCTTTCATTCAGTCAGTAGCTTCAAACATTTCTGGTATATGAAAAACATGTTTTTCAATGGCAAAAATCAATGAATATTGTAAATGCACAAACAGTAATATCTCCACATTGCACGGTGCAATTCTGAAATTTTTAGCTTTTTCCTGTTAATCCTAGCATGATAAAGAAGATTCAAAGAGAGTGAGATGCCAGCTCCTTTCATTCAGTCAGTAGCTTCAAACATTTCTGGTATATGAAAAACATGTTTTTCAATGGCAAAAATCAATGAATATTGTAAATGCACAAACAGTAATATCTCCACATTGCAAGGTGCAATTCTGAAATTTTTTGCTTTTTCCTGCTAATCCTAGCATGATAAAGAAGATTCAAAGAGAGTGAGATGCCAGCTCCTTTCATTCAGTCAGTAGCTTCAAACATTTCTGGTATATGAAAAACATGTTTTTCAATGGCAAAAATCAATGAATATTGTAAATGCACAAACAGTAATATCTCCACATTGCACGGTGCAATTCTGAAATTTTTAGCTTTTTCCTGTTAATCCTAGCATGATAAAGAAGATTCAAAGAGAGTGAGATGCCAGCTCCTTTCATTCAGTCAGTAGCTTCAAACATTTCTGGTATTTGAAAAACATGTTTTTCAATGGCAAAAATCAATGAATATTGTAAATGCACAAACAGTAATATCTCCACATTGCAAGGTGCAATTCTGAAATTTTTTGCTTTTTCCTGTTAATCCTAGCATGATAAAGAAGATTCAAAGAGAGTGAGATGCCAGCTCCTTTCATTCAGTCAGTAGCTTCAAACATTTCTGGTATATGAAAAACATGTTTTTCAATGGCAAAGATCAATGAATATTGTAAATGCACAAACAGTAATATCTCCACATTGCAAGGTGCAATTCTGAAATTTTTTGCTTTTTCCTGCTAATCCTAGCATGATAAAGAAGATTCAAAGAGAGTGAGATGCCAGCTCCTTTCATTCAGTCAGTAGCTTCAAACATTTCTGGTATATGAAAAACATGTTTTTCAATGGCAAAAATCAATGAATATTGTAAATGCACAAACAGTAATATCTCCACATTGCACGGTGCAATTCTGAAATTTTTAGCTTTTTCCTGTTAATCCTAGCATGATAAAGAAGATTCAAAGAGAGTGAGATGCCAGCTCCTTTCATTCAGTCAGTAGCTTCAAACATTTCTGGTATATGAAAAACATGTTTTTCAATGGCAAAAATCAATGAATATTGTAAATGCACAAACAGTAATATCTCCACATTGCAAGGTGCAATTCTGAAATTTTTTGCTTTTTCCTGCTAATCCTAGCATGATAAAGAAGATTCAAAGAGAGTGAGATGCCAGCTCCTTTCATTCAGTCAGTAGCTTCAAACATTTCTGGTATATGAAAAACATGTTTTTCAATGGCAAAAATCAATGAATATTGTAAATGCACAAACAGTAATATCTCCACATTGCACGGTGCAATTCTGAAATTTTTAGCTTTTTCCTGTTAATCCTAGCATTATAAAGAAGATTCAAAGAGAGTGAGATGCCAGCTCCTTTCATTCAGTCAGTAGCTTCAAACATTTCTGGACGTTTTTCAATGGCAAAAATCAATGAATATTGTAAATGCACAAACAGTAATATCTCCACATTGCAAGGTGCAATTCTGAAATTTTTTGCTTTTTCCTGTTAATCCTAGCATGATAAAGAAGATTCAAAGAGAGTGAGATGCCAGCTCCTTTCATTCAGTCAGTAGCTTCAAACATTTCTGGTATATGAAAAACATGTTTTTCAATGGCAAAGATCAATGAATATTGTAAATGCACAAACAGTAATATCTCCACATTGCAAGGTGCAATTCTGAAATTTTTTGCTTTTTCCTGCTAATCCTAGCATGATAAAGAAGATTCAAAGAGAGTGAGATGCCAGCTCCTTTCATTCAGTCAGTAGCTTCAAACATTTCTGGTATATGAAAAACATGTTTTTCAATGGCAAAAATCAATGAATATTGTAAATGCACAAACAGTAATATCTCCACATTGCACGGTGCAATTCTGAAATTTTTAGCTTTTTCCTGTTAATCCTAGCATGATAAAGAAGATTCAAAGAGAGTGAGATGCCAGCTCCTTTCATTCAGTCAGTAGCTTCAAACATTTCTGGTATATGAAAAACATGTTTTTCAATGGCAAAAATCAATGAATATTGTAAATGCACAAACAGTAATATCTCCACATTGCAAGGTGCAATTCTGAAATTTTTTGCTTTTTCCTGCTAATCCTAGCATGATAAAGAAGATTCAAAGAGAGTGAGATGCCAGCTCCTTTCATTCAGTCAGTAGCTTCAAACATTTCTGGTATATGAAAAACATGTTTTTCAATGGCAAAAATCAATGAATATTGTAAATGCACAAACAGTAATATCTCCACATTGCACGGTGCAATTCTGAAATTTTTAGCTTTTTCCTGTTAATCCTAGCATTATAAAGAAGATTCAAAGAGAGTGAGATGCCAGCTCCTTTCATTCAGTCAGTAGCTTCAAACATTTCTGGACGTTTTTCAATGGCAAAAATCAATGAATATTGTAAATGCACAAACAGTAATATCTCCACATTGCAAGGTGCAATTCTGAAATTTTTTGCTTTTTCCTGTTAATCCTAGCATGATAAAGAAGATTCAAAGAGAGTGAGATGCCAGCTCCTTTCATTCAGTCAGTAGCTTCAAACATTTCTGGTATATGAAAAACATGTTTTTCAATGGCAAAAATCAATGAATATTGTAAGTGCACAAACAGTAATATCTCGACATTGCACGGTGCAATTCTGAAATTTTTAGCTTTTTCCTGTTAATCCTAGCATGATAAAGAAGATTCAAAGAGAGTGAGATGCCAGCTCCTTTCATTCAGTCAGTAGCTTCAAACATTTCTGGTATATGAAAAACATGTTTTTCAATGGCAAAAATCAATGAATATTGTAAATGCACAAACAGTAATATCTCCACATTGCAAGGTGCAATTCTGAAATTTTTTGCTTTTTCCTGTTAATCCTAGCATGATAAAGAAGATTCAAAGAGAGTGAGATGCCAGCTCCTTTCATTCAGTCAGTAGCTTCAAACATTTCTGGTATATGAAAAACATGTTTTTCAATGGCAAAAATGAATGAATATTGTAAATGCACAAACAGTAATATCTCCACATTGCAAGGTGCAATTCTGAAATTTTTTGCTTTTTCCTGCTAATCCTAGCATGATAAAGAAGATTCAAAGAGAGTGAGATGCCAGCTCCTTTCATTCAGTCAGTAGCTTCAAACATTTCTGGTATATGAAAAACATGTTTTTCAATGGCAAAAATCAATGAATATTGTAAATGCACAAACAGTAATATCTCCACATTGCACGGTGCAATTCTGAAATTTTTAGCTTTTTCCTGTTAATCCTAGCATGATAAAGAAGATTCAAAGAGAGTGAGATGCCAGCTCCTTTCATTCAGTCAGTAGCTTCAAACATTTCTGGTATATGAAAAACATGTTTTTCAATGGCAAAAATCAATGAATATTGTAAATGCACAAACAGTAATATCTCCACATTGCAAGGTGCAATTCTGAAATTTTTTGCTTTTTCCTGTTAATCCTAGCATGATAAAGAAGATTCAAAGAGAGTGAGATGCCAGCTCCTTTCATTCAGTCAGTAGCTTCAAACATTTCTGGTATATGAAAAACATGTTTTTCAATGGCAAAAATCAATGAATATTGTAAATGCACAAACAGTAATATCTCCACATTGCACGGTGCAATTCTGAAATTTTTAGCTTTTTCCTGTTAATCCTAGCATGATAAAGAAGATTCAAAGAGAGTGAGATGCCAGCTCCTTTCATTCAGTCAGTAGCTTCAAACATTTCTGGTATATGAAAAACATGTTTTTCAATGGCAAAAATCAATGAATATTGTAAATGCACAAACAGTAATATCTCCACATTGCAAGGTGCAATTCTGAAATTTTTTGCTTTTTCCTGTTAATCCTAGCATGATAAAGAAGATTCAAAGAGAGTGAGATGCCAGCTCCTTTCATTCAGTCAGTAGCTTCAAACATTTCTGGTATATGAAAAACATGTTTTTCAATGGCAAAAATCAATGAATATTGTAAATGCACAAACAGTAATATCTCCACATTGCAAGGTGCAATTCTGAAATTTTTTGCTTTTTCCTGCTAATCCTAGCATGATAAAGAAGATTCAAAGAGAGTGAGATGCCAGCTCCTTTCATTCAGTCAGTAGCTTCAAACATTTCTGGTATATGAAAAACATGTTTTTCAATGGCAAAAATCAATGAATATTGTAAATGCACAAACAGTAATATCTCCACATTGCACGGTGCAATTCTGAAATTTTTAGCTTTTTCCTGTTAATCCTAGCATGATAAAGAAGATTCAAAGAGAGTGAGATGCCAGCTCCTTTCATTCAGTCAGTAGCTTCAAACATTTCTGGTATATGAAAAACATGTTTTTCAATGGCAAAAATCAATGAATATTGTAAATGCACAAACAGTAATATCTCCACATTGCAAGGTGCAATTCTGAAATTTTTTGCTTTTTCCTGCTAATCCTAGCATGATAAAGAAGATTCAAAGAGAGTGAGATGCCAGCTCCTTTCATTCAGTCAGTAGCTTCAAACATTTCTGGTATATGAAAAACATGTTTTTCAATGGCAAAAATCAATGAATATTGTAAATGCACAAACAGTAATATCTCCACATTGCAAGGTGCAATTCTGAAATTTTTTGCTTTTTCCTGCTAATCCTAGCATGATAAAGAAGATTCAAAGAGAGTGAGATGCCAGCTCCTTTCATTCAGTCAGTAGCTTCAAACATTTCTGGTATATGAAAAACATGTTTTTCAATGGCAAAAATCAATGAATATTGTAAATGCACAAACAGTAATATCTCCACATTGCACGGTGCAATTCTGAAATTTTTAGCTTTTTCCTGTTAATCCTAGCATGATAAAGAAGATTCAAAGAGAGTGAGATGCCAGCTCCTTTCATTCAGTCAGTAGCTTCAAACATTTCTGGTATATGAAAAACATGTTTTTCAATGGCAAAAATCAATGAATGTTGTAAATGCACAAACAGTAATATCTCCACATTGCAAGGTGCAATTCTGAAATTTTTTGCTTTTTCCTGCTAATCCTAGCATGATAAAGAAGATTCAAAGAGAGTGATATGCCAGCTCCTTTCATTCAGTCAGTAGCTTCAAACATTTCTGGTATATGAAAAACATGTTTTTCAATGGCAAAAATCAATGAATATTGTAAATGCACAAACATTAATATCTCCACATTGCACGGTGCAATTCTGAAATTTTTAGCTTTTTCCTGTTAATCCTAGCATGATAAAGAAGATTCAAAGAGAGTGAGATGCCAGCTCATTTCATTCAGTCAGTAGCTTCAAACATTTCTGGACGTTTTTCAATGGCAAAAATCAATGAATATTGTAAATGCACAAACAGTAATATCTCCACATTGCAAGGTGCAATTCTGAAATTTTTTGCTTTTTCCTGTTAATCCTAGCATGATAAAGAAGATTCAAAGAGAGTGAGATGCCAGCTTCTTTCATTCAGTCAGTAGCTTCAAACATTTCTGGTATATGAAAAACATGTTTTTCAATGGCAAAAATCAATGAATATTGTAAATGCACAAACAGTAATATCTCCACATTGCAAGGTGCAATTCTGAAATTTTTTGCTTTTTCCTGCTAATCCTAGCATGATAAAGAAGATTCAAAGAGAGTGAGATGCCAGCTCCTTTCATTCAGTCAGTAGCTTCAAACATTTCTGGTATATGAAAAACATGTTTTTCAATGGCAAAAATCAATGAATATTGTAAATGCACAAACAGTAATATCTCCACATTGCACGGTGCAATTCTGAAATTTTTAGCTTTTTCCTGTTAATCCTAGCATGATAAAGAAGATTCAAAGAGAGTGAGATGCCAAGCTCCTTTCATTCAGTCAGTAGCTTCAAACATTTCTGGTATATGAAAAATATGTTTTTCAATGGCAAAAATCAATGAATATTGTAAATGCACAAACAGTAATATCTCCACATTGCAAGGTGCAATTCTGAAATTTTTTGCTTTTTCCTGCTAATCCTAGCATGATAAAGAAGATTCAAAGAGAGTGAGATGCCAGCTCCTTTCATTCAGTCAGTAGCTTCAAACATTTCTGGTATATGAAAAACATGTTTTTCAATGGCAAAAATCAATGCATATTGTAAATGCACAAACAGTAATATCTCCACATTGCACGGTGCAATTCTGAAATTTTTAGCTTTTTCCTGTTAATCCTAGCATGATAAAGAAGATTCAAAGAGAGTGAGATGCCAGCTCCTTTCATTCAGTCAGTAGCTTCAAACATTTCTGGTATATGAAAAACATGTTTTTCAATGGCAAAAATCAATGAATATTGTAAATGCACAAACAGTAATATCTCCACATTGCAAGGTGCAATTCTGAAATTTTTTGCTTTTTCCTGTTAATCCTAGCATGATAAAGAAGATTCAAAGAGAGTGAGATGCCAGCTCCTTTCATTCAGTCAGTAGCTTCAAACATTTCTGGTATATGAAAAACATGTTTTTCAATGGCAAAAATCAATGAATATTGTAAATGCACAAACAGTAATATCTCCACATTGCACGGTGCAATTCTGAAATTTTTAGCTTTTTCCTGTTAATCCTAGCATGATAAAGAAGATTCAAAGAGAGTGAGATGCCAGCTCCTTTCATTCAGTCAGTAGCTTCAAACATTTCTGGTATATGAAAAACATGTTTTTCAATGGCAAAAATCAATGAATATTGTAAATGCACAAACAGTAATATCTCCACATTGCAAGGTGCAATTCTGAAATTTTTTGCTTTTTCCTGCTAATCCTAGCATGATAAAGAAGATTCAAAGAGAGTGAGATGCCAGCTCCTTTCATTCAGTCAGTAGCTTCAAACATTTCTGGTATATGAAAAACATGTTTTTCAATGGCAAAAATCAATGAATATTGTAAATGCACAAACAGTAATATCTCCACATTGCACGGTGCAATTCTGAAATTTTTAGCTTTTTCCTGTTAATACTAGCATGATAAAGAAGATTCAAAGAGAGTGAGATGCCAGCTCCTTTCATTCAGTCAGTAGCTTCAAACATTTCTGGTATATGAAAAACATGTTTTTCAATGGCAAAAATCAATGAATATTGTAAATGCACAAACAGTAATATCTCCACATTGCAAGGTGCAATTCTGAAATTTTTTGCTTTTTCCTGCTAATCCTAGCATGATGAAGAAGATTCAAAGAGAGTGAGATGCCAGCTCCTTTCATTCAGTCAGTAGCTTCAAACATTTCTGGTATATGAAAAACATGTTTTTCAATGGCAGAAATCAATGAATATTGTAAATGCACAAACAGTAATATCTCCACATTGCACGGTGCAATTCTGAAATTTTTAGCTTTTTCCTGTTAATCCTAGCATGATAAAGAAGATTCAAAGAGAGTGAGATGCCAGCTCCTTTCATTCAGTCAGTAGCTTCAAACATTTCTGGACGTTTTTCAATGGCAAAAATCAATGAATATTGTAAATGCACAAACAGTAATATCTCCACATTGCAAGGTGCAATTCTGAAATTTTTTGCTTTTTCCTGTTAATCCTAGCATGATAAAGAAGATTCAAAGAGAGTGAGATGCCAGCTTCTTTCATTCAGTCAGTAGCTTCAAACATTTCTGGTATATGAAAAACATGTTTTTCAATGGCAAAAATCAATGAATATTGTAAATGCACAAACAGTAATATCTCCACATTGCAAGGTGCAATTCTGAAATTTTTTGCTTTTTCCTGCTAATCCTAGCATGATAAAGAAGATTCAAAGAGAGTGAGATGCCAGCTCCTTTCATTCAGTCAGTAGCTTCAAACATTTCTGGTATATGAAAAACATGTTTTTCAATGGCAAAAATCAATGAATATTGTAAATGCACAAACAGTAATATCTCCACATTGCACAGTGCAATTCTGAAATTTTTAGCTTTTTCCTGTTAATCCTAGCATGATAAAGAAGATTCAAAGAGAGTGAGATGCCAGCTCCTTTCATTCAGTCAGTAGCTTCAAACATTTCTGGTATATGAAAAACATGTTTTTCAATGGCAAAAATCAATGAATATTGTAAATGCACAAACAGTAATATCTCCACATTGCAAGGTGCAATTCTGAAATTTTTTGCTTTTTCCTGCTAATCCTAGCATGATAAAGAAGATTCAAAGAGAGTGAGATGCCAGCTCCTTTCATTCAGTCAGTAGCTTCAAACATTTCTGGTATATGAAAAACATGTTTTTCAATGGCAAAAATCAATGAATATTGTAAATGCACAAACAGTAATATCTCCACATTGCACGGTGCAATTCTGAAATTTTTAGCTTTTTCCTGTTAATCCTAGCATGATAAAGAAGATTCAAAGAGAGTGAGATGCCAGCTCCTTTCATTCAGTCAATAGCTTCAAACATTTCTGGTATATGAAAAACATGTTTTTCAATGGCAAAAATCAATGAATATTGTAAATGCACAAACAGTAATATCTCCACATTGCAAGGTGCAATTCTGAAATTTTTTGCTTTTTCCTGCTAATCCTAGCATGATAAAGAAGATTCAAAGAGAGTGAGATGCCAGCTCCTTTCATTCAGTCAGTAGCTTCAAACATTTCTGGTATATGAAAAACATGTTTTTCAATGGCAAAAATCAATGAATATTGTAAATGCACAAACAGTAATATCTCCACATTGCACGGTGCAATTCTGAAATTTTTAGCTTTTTCCTGTTAATACTAGCATGATAAAGAAGATTCAAAGAGAGTGAGATGCCAGCTCCTTTCATTCAGTCAGTAGCTTCAAACATTTCTGGTATATGAAAAACATGTTTTTCAATGGCAAAAATCAATGAATATTGTAAATGCACAAACAGTAATATCTCCACATTGCAAGGTGCAATTCTGAAATTTTTTGCTTTTTCCTGCTAATCCTAGCATGATGAAGAAGATTCAAAGAGAGTGAGATGCCAGCTCCTTTCATTCAGTCAGTAGCTTCAAACATTTCTGGTATATGAAAAACATGTTTTTCAATGGCAGAAATCAATGAATATTGTAAATGCACAAACAGTAATATCTCCACATTGCACGGTGCAATTCTGAAATTTTTAGCTTTTTCCTGTTAATCCTAGCATGATAAAGAAGATTCAAAGAGAGTGAGATGCCAGCTCCTTTCATTCAGTCAGTAGCTTCAAACATTTCTGGACGTTTTTCAATGGCAAAAATCAATGAATATTGTAAATGCACAAACAGTAATATCTCCACATTGCAAGGTGCAATTCTGAAATTTTTTGCTTTTTCCTGTTAATCCTAGCATGATAAAGAAGATTCAAAGAGAGTGAGATGCCAGCTTCTTTCATTCAGTCAGTAGCTTCAAACATTTCTGGTATATGAAAAACATGTTTTTCAATGGCAAAAATCAATGAATATTGTAAATGCACAAACAGTAATATCTCCACATTGCAAGGTGCAATTCTGAAATTTTTTGCTTTTTCCTGCTAATCCTAGCATGATAAAGAAGATTCAAAGAGAGTGAGATGCCAGCTCCTTTCATTCAGTCAGTAGCTTCAAACATTTCTGGTATATGAAAAACATGTTTTTCAATGGCAAAAATCAATGAATATTGTAAATGCACAAACAGTAATATCTCCACATTGCACAGTGCAATTCTGAAATTTTTAGCTTTTTCCTGTTAATCCTAGCATGATAAAGAAGATTCAAAGAGAGTGAGATGCCAGCTCCTTTCATTCAGTCAGTAGCTTCAAACATTTCTGGTATATGAAAAACATGTTTTTCAATGGCAAAAATCAATGAATATTGTAAATGCACAAACAGTAATATCTCCACATTGCAAGGTGCAATTCTGAAATTTTTTGCTTTTTCCTGCTAATCCTAGCATGATAAAGAAGATTCAAAGAGAGTGAGATGCCAGCTCCTTTCATTCAGTCAGTAGCTTCAAACATTTCTGGTATATGAAAAACATGTTTTTCAATGGCAAAAATCAATGAATATTGTAAATGCACAAACAGTAATATCTCCACATTGCACGGTGCAATTCTGAAATTTTTAGCTTTTTCCTGTTAATCCTAGCATGATAAAGAAGATTCAAAGAGAGTGAGATGCCAGCTCCTTTCATTCAGTCAATAGCTTCAAACATTTCTGGTATATGAAAAACATGTTTTTCAATGGCAAAAATCAATGAATATTGTAAATGCACAAACAGTAATATCTCCACATTGCAAGGTGCAATTCTGAAATTTTTTGCTTTTTCCTGCTAATCCTAGCATGATAAAGAAGATTCAAAGAGAGTGAGATGCCAGCTCCTTTCATTCAGTCAGTAGCTTCAAACATTTCTGGTATATGAAAAACATGTTTTTCAATGGCAAAAATCAATGAATATTGTAAATGCACAAACAGTAATATCTCCACATTGCAAGGTGCAATTCTGAAATTTTTTGCTTTTTCCTGCTAATCCTAGCATGATAAAGAAGATTCAAAGAGAGTGAGATGCCAGCTCCTTTCATTCAGTCAGTAGCTTCAAACATTTCTGGTATATGAAAAACATGTTTTTCAATGGCAAAAATCAATGAATATTGTAAATGCACAAACAGTAATATCTCCACATTGCACGGTGCAATTCTGAAATTTTTAGCTTTTTCCTGTTAATCCTAGCATGATAAAGAAGATTCAAAGAGAGTGAGATGCCAGCTCCTTTCATTCAGTCAATAGCTTCAAACATTTCTGGTATATGAAAAACATGTTTTTCAATGGCAAAAATCAATGAATATTGTAAATGCACAAACAGTAATATCTCCACATTGCAAGGTGCAATTCTGAAATTTTTTGCTTTTTCCTGCTAATCCTAGCATGATAAAGAAGATTCAAAGAGAGTGAGATGCCAGCTCCTTTCATTCAGTCAGTAGCTTCAAACATTTCTGGTATATGAAAAACATGTTTTTCAATGGCAAAAATCAATGAATATTGTAAATGCACAAACAGTAATATCTCCACATTGCACGGTGCAATTCTGAAATTTTTAGCTTTTTCCTGTTAATCCTAGCATGATAAAGAAGATTCAAAGAGAGTGAGATGCCAGCTCCTTTCATTCAGTCAGTAGCTTCAAACATTTCTGGTATATGAAAAACATGTTTTTCAATGGCAAAAATCAATGAATATTGTAAATGCACAAACAGTAATATCTCCACATTGCAAGGTGCAATTCTGAAATTTTTTGCTTTTTCCTGTTAATCCTAGCATGATAAAGATTCAAAGAGAGTGAGATGCCAGCTCCTTTCATTCAGTCAGTAGCTTCAAACATTTCTGGTATATGAAAAACATGTTTTTCAATGGCAAAAATGAATGAATATTGTAAATGCACAAACAGTAATATCTCCACATTGCAAGGTGCAATTCTGAAATTTTTTGCTTTTTCCTGCTAATCCTAGCATGATAAAGAAGATTCAAAGAGAGTGAGATGCCAGCTCCTTTCATTCAGTCAGTAGCTTCAAACATTTCTGGTATATGAAAAACATGTTTTTCAATGGCAAAAATCAATGAATATTGTAAATGCACAAACAGTAATATCTCCACATTGCACAGTGCAATTCTGAAATTTTTTGCTTTTTCCTGTTAATCCTAGCATGATAAAGATTCAAAGAGAGTGAGATGCCAGCTCCTTTCATTCAGTCAGTAGCTTCAAACATTTCTGGTATATGAAAAACATGTTTTTCAATGGCAAAAATCAATGAATATTGTAAATGCACAAACAGTAATATCTCCACATTGCACAGTGCAATTCTGAAATTTTTAGCTTTTTCCTGTTAATCCTAGCATGATAAAGAAGATTCAAAGAGAGTGAGATGCCAGCTCCTTTCATTCAGTCAGTAGCTTCAAACATTTCTGGTATATGAAAAACATGTTTTTCAATGGCAAAAATCAATGAATATTGTAAATGCACAAACAGTAATATCTCCACATTGCAAGGTGCAATTCTGAAATTTTTTGCTTTTTCCTGCTAATCCTAGCATGATAAAGAAGATTCAAAGAGAGTGAGATGCCAGCTCCTTTCATTCAGTCAGTAGCTTCAAACATTTCTGGTATATGAAAAACATGTTTTTCAATGGCAAAAATCAATGAATATTGTAAATGCACAAACAGTAATATCTCCACATTGCACGGTGCAATTCTGAAATTTTTAGCTTTTTCCTGTTAATCCTAGCATGATAAAGAAGATTCAAAGAGAGTGAGATGCCAGCTCCTTTCATTCAGTCAATAGCTTCAAACATTTCTGGTATATGAAAAACATGTTTTTCAATGGCAAAAATCAATGAATATTGTAAATGCACAAACAGTAATATCTCCACATTGCAAGGTGCAATTCTGAAATTTTTTGCTTTTTCCTGCTAATCCTAGCATGATAAAGAAGATTCAAAGAGAGTGAGATGCCAGCTCCTTTCATTCAGTCAGTAGCTTCAAACATTTCTGGTATATGAAAAACATGTTTTTCAATGGCAAAAATCAATGAATATTGTAAATGCACAAACAGTAATATCTCCACATTGCAAGGTGCAATTCTGAAATTTTTTGCTTTTTCCTGCTAATCCTAGCATGATAAAGAAGATTCAAAGAGAGTGAGATGCCAGCTCCTTTCATTCAGTCAGTAGCTTCAAACATTTCTGGTATATGAAAAACATGTTTTTCAATGGCAAAAATCAATGAATATTGTAAATGCACAAACAGTAATATCTCCACATTGCACGGTGCAATTCTGAAATTTTTAGCTTTTTCCTGTTAATCCTAGCATGATAAAGAAGATTCAAAGAGAGTGAGATGCCAGCTCCTTTCATTCAGTCAATAGCTTCAAACATTTCTGGTATATGAAAAACATGTTTTTCAATGGCAAAAATCAATGAATATTGTAAATGCACAAACAGTAATATCTCCACATTGCAAGGTGCAATTCTGAAATTTTTTGCTTTTTCCTGCTAATCCTAGCATGATAAAGAAGATTCAAAGAGAGTGAGATGCCAGCTCCTTTCATTCAGTCAGTAGCTTCAAACATTTCTGGTATATGAAAAACATGTTTTTCAATGGCAAAAATCAATGAATATTGTAAATGCACAAACAGTAATATCTCCACATTGCACGGTGCAATTCTGAAATTTTTAGCTTTTTCCTGTTAATCCTAGCATGATAAAGAAGATTCAAAGAGAGTGAGATGCCAGCTCCTTTCATTCAGTCAGTAGCTTCAAACATTTCTGGTATATGAAAAACATGTTTTTCAATGGCAAAAATCAATGAATATTGTAAATGCACAAACAGTAATATCTCCACATTGCAAGGTGCAATTCTGAAATTTTTTGCTTTTTCCTGTTAATCCTAGCATGATAAAGATTCAAAGAGAGTGAGATGCCAGCTCCTTTCATTCAGTCAGTAGCTTCAAACATTTCTGGTATATGAAAAACATGTTTTTCAATGGCAAAAATGAATGAATATTGTAAATGCACAAACTAATATCTCCACATTGCAAGGTGCAATTCTGAAATTTTTTGCTTTTTCCTGCTAATCCTAGCATGATAAAGAAGATTCAAAGAGAGTGAGATGCCAGCTCCTTTCATTCAGTCAGTAGCTTCAAACATTTCTGGTATATGAAAAACATGTTTTTCAATGGCAAAAATCAATGAATATTGTAAATGCACAAACAGTAATATCTCCACATTGCACGGTGCAATTCTGAAATTTTTAGCTTTTTCCTGTTAATCCTAGCATGATAAAGAAGATTCAAAGAGAGTGAGATGCCAGCTCCTTTCATTCAGTCAGTAGCTTCAAACATTTCTGGTATATGAAAAACATGTTTTTCAATGGCAAAAATCAATGAATATTGTAAATGCACAAACAGTAATATCTCCACATTGCAAGGTGCAATTCTGAAATTTTTTGCTTTTTCCTGCTAATCCTAGCATGATAAAGAAGATTCAAAGAGAGTGAGATGCCAGCTCCTTTCATTCAGTCAGTAGCTTCAAACATTTCTGGTATATGAAAAACATGTTTTTCAATGGCAAAAATCAATGAATATTGTAAATGCACAAACAGTAATATCTCCACATTGCACGGTGCAATTCTGAAATTTTTAGCTTTTTCCTGTTAATCCTAGCATGATAAAGAAGATTCAAAGAGAGTGAGATGCCAGCTCCTTTCATTCAGTCAGTAGCTTCAAACATTTCTGGTATATGAAAAACATGTTTTTCAATGGCAAAAATCAATGAATATTGTAAATGCACAAACAGTAATGTCTCCACATTGCAAGGTGCAATTCTGAAATTTTTTGCTTTTTCCTGTTAATCCTAGCATGATAAAGAAGATTCAAAGAGAGTGAGATGCCAGCTCCTTTCATTCAGTCAGTAGCTTCAAACATTTCTGGTATATGAAAAACATGTTTTTCAATGGCAAAAATCAATGAATATTGTAAATGCACAAACAGTAATATCTCCACATTGCAAGGTGCAATTCTGAAATTTTTAGCTTTTTCCTGCTAATCCTAGCATGATGAAGATTCAAAGAGAGTGAGATGCCAGCTCCTTTCATTCAGTCAGTAGCTTCAAACATTTCTGGTATATGAAAAACATGTTTTTCAATGGCAAAAATCAATGAATATTGTAAATGCACAAACAGTAATATCTCCACATTGCACGGTGCAATTCTGAAATTTTTAGCTTTTTCCTGTTAATCCTAGCATGATAAAGAAGATTCAAAGAGAGTGAGATGCCAGCTCCTTTCATTCAGTCAGTAGCTTCAAACATTTCTGGTATATGAAAAACATGTTTTTCAATGGCAAAAATCAATGAATATTGTAAATGCACAAACAGTAATATCCCCACATTGCAAGGTGCAATTCTGAAATTTTTTGCTTTTTCCTGCTAATCCTAGCATGATAAAGAAGATTCAAAGAGAGTGAGATGCCAGCTCCTTTCATTCAGTCAGTAGCTTCAAACATTTCTGGTATATGAAAAACATGTTTTTCAATGGCAAAAATCAATGAATATTGTAAATGCACAAACAGTAATATCTCCACATTGCAAGGTGCAATTCTGAAATTTTTTGCTTTTTCCTGTTAATCCTAGCATGATAAAGAAGATTCAAAGAGAGTGAGATGCCAGCTCCTTTCATTCAGTCAGTAGCTTCAAACATTTCTGGTATATGAAAAACATGTTTTTCAATGGCAAAAATCAATGAATATTGTAAATGCACAAACAGTAATATCTCCACATTGCAAGGTGCAATTCTGAAATTTTTTGCTTTTTCCTGCTAATCCTAGCATGATAAAGAAGATTCAAAGAGAGTGAGATGCCAGCTCCTTTCATTCAGTCAGTAGCTTCAAACATTTCTGGTATATGAAAAACATGTTTTTCAATGGCAAAAATCAATGAATATTGTAAATGCACAAACAGTAATATCTCCACATTGCAAGGTGCAATTCTGAAATTTTTTGCTTTTTCCTGCTAATCCTAGCATGATAAAGAAGATTCAAAGAGAGTGAGATGCCAGCTCCTTTCATTCAGTCAGTAGCTTCAAACATTTCTGGTATATGAAAAACATGTTTTTCAATGGCAAAAATCAATGAATATTGTAAATGCACAAACAGTAATATCTCCACATTGCACGGTGCAATTCTGAAATTTTTAGCTTTTTCCTGTTAATCCTAGCATGATAAAGAAGATTCAAAGAGAGTGAGATGCCAGCTCCTTTCATTCAGTCAGTAGCTTCAAACATTTCTGGTATATGAAAAACATGTTTTTCAATGGCAAAAATCAATGAATGTTGTAAATGCACAAACAGTAATATCTCCACATTGCAAGGTGCAATTCTGAAATTTTTTGCTTTTTCCTGCTAATCCTAGCATGATAAAGAAGATTCAAAGAGAGTGAGATGCCAGCTCCTTTCATTCAGTCAGTAGCTTCAAACATTTCTGGTATATGAAAAACATGTTTTTCAATGGCAAAAATCAATGAATATTGTAAATGCACAAACAGTAATATCTCCACATTGCACGGTGCAATTCTGAAATTTTTAGCTTTTTCCTGTTAATCCTAGCATGATAAAGAAGATTCAAAGAGAGTGAGATGCCAGCTCATTTCATTCAGTCAGTAGCTTCAAACATTTCTGGACGTTTTTCAATGGCAAAAATGAATGAATATTGTAAATGCACAAACAGTAATATCTCCACATTGCAAGGTGCAATTCTGAAATTTTTTGCTTTTTCCTGCTAATCCTAGCATGATAAAGAAGATTCAAAGAGAGTGAGATGCCAGCTCCTTTCATTCAGTCAGTAGCTTCAAACATTTCTGGTATATGAAAAACATGTTTTTCAATGGCAAAAATCAATGAATATTGTAAATGCACAAACAGTAATATCTCCACATTGCAAGGTGCAATTCTGAAATTTTTTGCTTTTTCCTGCTAATCCTAGCATGATAAAGAAGATTCAAAGAGAGTGAGATGCCAGCTCCTTTCATTCAGTCAGTAGCTTCAAACATTTCTGGTATATGAAAAACATGTTTTTCAATGGCAAAAATCAATGAATATTGTAAATGCACAAACAGTAATATCTCCACATTGCACGGTGCAATTCTGAAATTTTTAGCTTTTTCCTGTTAATCCTAGCATGATAAAGAAGATTCAAAGAGAGTGAGATGCCAGCTCATTTCATTCAGTCAGTAGCTTCAAACATTTCTGGACGTTTTTCAATGGCAAAAATCAATGAATATTGTAAATGCACAAACAGTAATATCTCCACATTGCAAGGTGCAATTCTGAAATTTTTTGCTTTTTCCTGTTAATCCTAGCATGATAAAGAAGATTCAAAGAGAGTGAGATGCCAGCTCCTTTCATTCAGTCAGTAGCTTCAAACATTTCTGGTATATGAAAAACATGTTTTTCAATGGCAAAAATCAATGAATATTGTAAATGCACAAACAGTAATATCTCCACATTGCACGGTGCAATTCTGAAATTTTTAGCTTTTTCCTGTTAATCCTAGCATGATAAAGAAGATTCAAAGAGAGTGAGATGCCAGCTCCTTTCATTCAGTCAGTAGCTTCAAACATTTCTGGTATATGAAAAACATGTTTTTCAATGGCAAAAATCAATGAATATTGTAAATGCACAAACAGTAATATCTCCACATTGCAAGGTGCAATTCTGAAATTTTTTGCTTTTTCCTGTTAATCCTAGCATGATAAAGAAGATTCAAAGAGAGTGAGATGCCAGCTCCTTTCATTCAGTCAGTAGCTTCAAACATTTCTGGTATATGAAAAACATGTTTTTCAATGGCAAAAATCAATGAATATTGTAAATGCACAAACAGTAATATCTCCACATTGCACGGTGCAATTCTGAAATTTTTAGCTTTTTCCTGTTAATCCTAGCATGATAAAGAAGATTCAAAGAGAGTGAGATGCCAGCTCCTTTCATTCAGTCAGTAGCTTCAAACATTTCTGGTATATGAAAAACATGTTTTTCAATGGCAAAAATCAATGAATATTGTAAATGCACAAACAGTAATATCTCCACATTGCAAGGTGCAATTCTGAAATTTTTTGCTTTTTCCTGCTAATCCTAGCATGATAAAGAAGATTCAAAGAGAGTGAGATGCCAGCTCCTTTCATTCAGTCAGTAGCTTCAAACATTTCTGGTATATGAAAAACATGTTTTTCAATGGCAAAAATCAATGAATATTGTAAATGCACAAACAGTAATATCTCCACATTGCACGGTGCAATTCTGAAATTTTTAGCTTTTTCCTGTTAATCCTAGCATGATAAAGAAGATTCAAAGAGAGTGAGATGCCAGCTCCTTTCATTCAGTCAGTAGCTTCAAACATTTCTGGTATATGAAAAACATGTTTTTCAATGGCAAAAATCAATGAATATTGTAAATGCACAAACAGTAATATCTCCACATTGCACGGTGCAATTCTGAAATTTTTAGCTTTTTCCTGTTAATCCTAGCATGATAAAGAAGATTCAAAGAGAGTGAGATGCCAGCTCCTTTCATTCAGTCAGTAGCTTCAAACATTTCTGGTATATGAAAAACATGTTTTTCAATGGCAAAAATCAATGAATATTGTAAATGCACAAACAGTAATATCTCCACATTGCAAGGTGCAATTCTGAAATTTTTTGCTTTTTCCTGCTAATCCTAGCATGATAAAGAAGATTCAAAGAGAGTGAGATGCCAGCTCCTTTCATTCAGTCAGTAGCTTCAAACATTTCTGGTATATGAAAAACATGTTTTTCAATGGCAGAAATCAATGAATATTGTAAATGCACAAACAGTAATATCTCCACATTGCACGGTGCAATTCTGAAATTTTTAGCTTTTTCCTGTTAATCCTAGCATGATAAAGAAGATTCAAAGAGAGTGAGATGCCAGCTCCTTTCATTCAGTCAGTAGCTTCAAACATTTCTGGACGTTTTTCAATGGCAAAAATCAATGAATATTGTAAATGCACAAACAGTAATATCTCCACATTGCAAGGTGCAATTCTGAAATTTTTTGCTTTTTCCTGTTAATCCTAGCATGATAAAGAAGATTCAAAGAGAGTGAGATGCCAGCTTCTTTCATTCAGTCAGTAGCTTCAAACATTTCTGGTATATGAAAAACATGTTTTTCAATGGCAAAAATCAATGAATATTGTAAATGCACAAACAGTAATATCTCCACATTGCAAGGTGCAATTCTGAAATTTTTTGCTTTTTCCTGCTAATCCTAGCATGATAAAGAAGATTCAAAGAGAGTGAGATGCCAGCTCCTTTCATTCAGTCAGTAGCTTCAAACATTTCTGGTATATGAAAAACATGTTTTTCAATGGCAAAAATCAATGAATATTGTAAATGCACAAACAGTAATATCTCCACATTGCACAGTGCAATTCTGAAATTTTTAGCTTTTTCCTGTTAATCCTAGCATGATAAAGAAGATTCAAAGAGAGTGAGATGCCAAGCTCCTTTCATTCAGTCAGTAGCTTCAAACATTTCTGGTATATGAAAAATATGTTTTTCAATGGCAAAAATCAATGAATATTGTAAATGCACAAACAGTAATATCTCCACATTGCAAGGTGCAATTCTGAAATTTTTTGCTTTTTCCTGCTAATCCTAGCATGATAAAGAAGATTCAAAGAGAGTGAGATGCCAGCTCCTTTCATTCAGTCAGTAGCTTCAAACATTTCTGGTATATGAAAAACATGTTTTTCAATGGCAAAAATCAATGCATATTGTAAATGCACAAACAGTAATATCTCCACATTGCACGGTGCAATTCTGAAATTTTTAGCTTTTTCCTGTTAATCCTAGCATGATAAAGAAGATTCAAAGAGAGTGAGATGCCAGCTCCTTTCATTCAGTCAGTAGCTTCAAACATTTCTGGTATATGAAAAACATGTTTTTCAATGGCAAAAATCAATGAATATTGTAAATGCACAAACAGTAATATCTCCACATTGCAAGGTGCAATTCTGAAATTTTTTGCTTTTTCCTGTTAATCCTAGCATGATAAAGAAGATTCAAAGAGAGTGAGATGCCAGCTCCTTTCATTCAGTCAGTAGCTTCAAACATTTCTGGTATATGAAAAACATGTTTTTCAATGGCAAAAATCAATGAATATTGTAAATGCACAAACAGTAATATCTCCACATTGCACGGTGCAATTCTGAAATTTTTAGCTTTTTCCTGTTAATCCTAGCATGATAAAGAAGATTCAAAGAGAGTGAGATGCCAGCTCCTTTCATTCAGTCAGTAGCTTCAAACATTTCTGGTATATGAAAAACATGTTTTTCAATGGCAAAAATCAATGAATATTGTAAATGCACAAACAGTAATATCTCCACATTGCAAGGTGCAATTCTGAAATTTTTTGCTTTTTCCTGCTAATCCTAGCATGATAAAGAAGATTCAAAGAGAGTGAGATGCCAGCTCCTTTCATTCAGTCAGTAGCTTCAAACATTTCTGGTATATGAAAAACATGTTTTTCAATGGCAAAAATCAATGAATATTGTAAATGCACAAACAGTAATATCTCCACATTGCACGGTGCAATTCTGAAATTTTTAGCTTTTTCCTGTTAATCCTAGCATGATAAAGAAGATTCAAAGAGAGTGAGATGCCAGCTCCTTTCATTCAGTCAGTAGCTTCAAACATTTCTGGTATATGAAAAACATGTTTTTCAATGGCAAAAATCAATGAATATTGTAAATGCACAAACAGTAATATCTCCACATTGCAAGGTGCAATTCTGAAATTTTTTGCTTTTTCCTGCTAATCCTAGCATGATAAAGAAGATTCAAAGAGAGTGAGATGCCAGCTCCTTTCATTCAGTCAGTAGCTTCAAACATTTCTGGTATATGAAAAACATGTTTTTCAATGGCAAAAATCAATGAATATTGTAAATGCACAAACAGTAATATCTCCACATTGCAAGGTGCAATTCTGAAATTTTTTGCTTTTTCCTGTTAATCCTAGCATGATAAAGAAGATTCAAAGAGAGTGAGATGCCAGCTCCTTTCATTCAGTCAGTAGCTTCAAACATTTCTGGTATATGAAAAACATGTTTTTCAATGGCAAAAATCAATGAATATTGTAAATGCACAAACAGTAATATCTCCACATTGCAAGGTGCAATTCTGAAATTTTTTGCTTTTTCCTGCTAATCCTAGCATGATAAAGAAGATTCAAAGAGAGTGAGATGCCAGCTCCTTTCATTCAGTCAGTAGCTTCAAACATTTCTGGTATATGAAAAACATGTTTTTCAATGGCAAAAATCAATGAATATTGTAAATGCACAAACAGTAATATCTCCACATTGCACGGTGCAATTCTGAAATTTTTAGCTTTTTCCTGTTAATCCTAGCATGATAAAGAAGATTCAAAGAGAGTGAGATGCCAGCTCCTTTCATTCAGTCAGTAGCTTCAAACATTTCTGGTATATGAAAAACATGTTTTTCAATGGCAAAAATCAATGAATATTGTAAATGCACAAACAGTAATATCTCCACATTGCAAGGTGCAATTCTGAAATTTTTTGCTTTTTCCTGCTAATCCTAGCATGATAAAGAAGATTCAAAGAGAGTGAGATGCCAGCTCCTTTCATTCAGTCAGTAGCTTCAAACATTTCTGGTATATGAAAAACATGTTTTTCAATGGCAAAAATCAATGAATATTGTAAATGCACAAACAGTAATATCTCCACATTGCAAGGTGCAATTCTGAAATTTTTTGCTTTTTCCTGCTAATCCTAGCATGATAAAGAAGATTCAAAGAGAGTGAGATGCCAGCTCCTTTCATTCAGTCAGTAGCTTCAAACATTTCTGGTATATGAAAAACATGTTTTTCAATGGCAAAAATCAATGAATATTGTAAATGCACAAACAGTAATATCTCCACATTGCACGGTGCAATTCTGAAATTTTTAGCTTTTTCCTGTTAATCCTAGCATGATAAAGAAGATTCAAAGAGAGTGAGATGCCAGCTCCTTTCATTCAGTCAGTAGCTTCAAACATTTCTGGTATATGAAAAACATGTTTTTCAATGGCAAAAATCAATGAATGTTGTAAATGCACAAACAGTAATATCTCCACATTGCAAGGTGCAATTCTGAAATTTTTTGCTTTTTCCTGCTAATCCTAGCATGATAAAGAAGATTCAAAGAGAGTGAGATGCCAGCTCCTTTCATTCAGTCAGTAGCTTCAAACAT
Organism: Phyllobates terribilis; assembly: GCF_046119375.1. Lineage (NCBI taxonomy): Eukaryota > Metazoa > Chordata > Amphibia > Anura > Dendrobatidae > Phyllobates > Phyllobates terribilis. The sequence continues at coordinate 23,017 of NW_027364797.1, forward strand.
TTCTGGTATATGAAAAACATGTTTTTCAATGGCAAAAATCAATGAATATTGTAAATGCACAAACAGTAATATCTCCACATTGCACGGTGCAATTCTGAAATTTTTAGCTTTTTCCTGTTAATCCTAGCATGATAAAGAAGATTCAAAGAGAGTGAGATGCCAGCTCATTTCATTCAGTCAGTAGCTTCAAACATTTCTGGACGTTTTTCAATGGCAAAAATCAATGAATATTGTAAATGCACAAACAGTAATATCTCCACATTGCAAGGTGCAATTCTGAAATTTTTTGCTTTTTCCTGCTAATCCTAGCATGATAAAGAAGATTCAAAGAGAGTGAGATGCCAGCTCCTTTCATTCAGTCAGTAGCTTCAAACATTTCTGGTATATGAAAAACATGTTTTTCAATGGCAAAAATCAATGAATATTGTAAATGCACAAACAGTAATATCTCCACATTGCAAGGTGCAATTCTGAAATTTTTTGCTTTTTCCTGCTAATCCTAGCATGATAAAGAAGATTCAAAGAGAGTGAGATGCCAGCTCCTTTCATTCAGTCAGTAGCTTCAAACATTTCTGGTATATGAAAAACATGTTTTTCAATGGCAAAAATCAATGAATATTGTAAATGCACAAACAGTAATATCTCCACATTGCACGGTGCAATTCTGAAATTTTTAGCTTTTTCCTGTTAATCCTAGCATGATAAAGAAGATTCAAAGAGAGTGAGATGCCAGCTCCTTTCATTCAGTCAGTAGCTTCAAATATTTCTGGTATATGAAAAACATGTTTTTCAATGGCAAAAATCAATGAATGTTGTAAATGCACAAACAGTAATATCTCCACATTGCAAGGTGCAATTCTGAAATTTTTTGCTTTTTCCTGCTAATCCTAGCATGATAAAGAAGATTCAAAGAGAGTGAGATGCCAGCTCCTTTCATTCAGTCAGTAGCTTCAAACATTTCTGGTATATGAAAAACATGTTTTTCAATGGCAAAAATCAATGAATATTGTAAATGCACAAACAGTAATATCTCCACATTGCACGGTGCAATTCTGAAATTTTTAGCTTTTTCCTGTTAATCCTAGCATGATAAAGAAGATTCAAAGAGAGTGAGATGCCAGCTCATTTCATTCAGTCAGTAGCTTCAAACATTTCTGGACGTTTTTCAATGGCAAAAATCAATGAATATTGTAAATGCACAAACAGTAATATCTCCACATTGCACGGTGCAATTCTGAAATTTTTAGCTTTTTCCTGTTAATCCTAGCATGATAAAGAAGATTCAAAGAGAGTGAGATGCCAGCTCCTTTCATTCAGTCAGTAGCTTCAAACATTTCTGGTATATGAAAAACATGTTTTTCAATGGCAAAAATCAATGAATATTGTAAATGCACAAACAGTAATATCTCCACATTGCAAGGTGCAATTCTGAAATTTTTTGCTTTTTCCTGCTAATCCTAGCATGATAAAGAAGATTCAAAGAGAGTGAGATGCCAGCTCCTTTCATTCAGTCAGTAGCTTCAAACATTTCTGGTATATGAAAAACATGTTTTTCAATGGCAAAAATCAATGAATATTGTAAATGCACAAACAGTAATATCTCCACATTGCACGGTGCAATTCTGAAATTTTTAGCTTTTTCCTGTTAATCCTAGCATGATAAAGAAGATTCAAAGAGAGTGAGATGCCAGCTCCTTTCATTCAGTCAGTAGCTTCAAACATTTCTGGTATATGAAAAACATGTTTTTCAATGGCAAAAATCAATGAATATTGTAAATGCACAAACAGTAATATCTCCACATTGCACGGTGCAATTCTGAAATTTTTAGCTTTTTCCTGTTAATCCTAGCATGATAAAGAAGATTCAAAGAGAGTGAGATGCCAGCTCCTTTCATTCAGTCAGTAGCTTCAAACATTTCTGGTATATGAAAAACATGTTTTTCAATGGCAAAAATCAATGAATATTGTAAATGCACAAACAGTAATATCTCCACATTGCAAGGTGCAATTCTGAAATTTTTTGCTTTTTCCTGCTAATCCTAGCATGATAAAGAAGATTCAAAGAGAGTGAGATGCCAGCTCCTTTCATTCAGTCAGTAGCTTCAAACATTTCTGGTATATGAAAAACATGTTTTTCAATGGCAAAAATCAATGAATATTGTAAATGCACAAACAGTAATATCTCCACATTGCACGGTGCAATTCTGAAATTTTTAGCTTTTTCCTGTTAATCCTAGCATGATAAAGAAGATTCAAAGAGAGTGAGATGCCAGCTCCTTTCATTCAGTCAGTAGCTTCAAACATTTCTGGTATATGAAAAACATGTTTTTCAATGGCAAAAATCAATGAATATTGTAAATGCACAAACAGTAATATCTCCACATTGCAAGGTGCAATTCTGAAATTTTTTGCTTTTTCCTGCTAATCCTAGCATGATAAAGAAGATTCAAAGAGAGTGAGATGCCAGCTCCTTTCATTCAGTCAGAAGCTTCAAACATTTCTGGTATATGAAAAACATGTTTTTCAATGGCAAAAATCAATGAATATTGTAAATGCACAAACAGTAATATCTCCACATTGCACGGTGCAATTCTGAAATTTTTAGCTTTTTCCTGTTAATCCTAGCATGATAAAGAAGATTCAAAGAGAGTGAGATGCCAGCTCCTTTCATTCAGTCAGTAGCTTCAAACATTTCTGGTATATGAAAAACATGTTTTTCAATGGCAAAAATCAATGAATATTGTAAATGCACAAACAGTAATATCTCCACATTGCAAGGTGCAATTCTGAAATTTTTTGCTTTTTCCTGTTAATCCTAGCATGATAAAGAAGATTCAAAGAGAGTGAGATGCCAGCTCCTTTCATTCAGTCAGTAGCTTCAAACATTTCTGGTATATGAAAAACATGTTTTTCAATGGCAAAAATCAATGAATATTGTAAATGCACAAACAGTAATATCTCCACATTGCAAGGTGCAATTCTGAAATTTTTTGCTTTTTCCTGCTAATCCTAGCATGATAAAGAAGATTCAAAGAGAGTGAGATGCCAGCTCCTTTCATTCAGTCAGTAGCTTCAAACATTTCTGGTATATGAAAAACGTTTTTCAATGGCAAAAATCAATGAATATTGTAAATGCACAAACAGTAATATCTCCACATTGCACGGTGCAATTCTGAAATTTTTAGCTTTTTCCTGTTAATCCTAGCATGATAAAGAAGATTCAAAGAGAGTGAGATGCCAGCTCCTTTCATTCAGTCAGTAGCTTCAAACATTTCTGGTATATGAAAAACATGTTTTTCAATGGCAAAAATCAATGAATATTGTAAATGCACAAACAGTAATATCTCCACATTGCAAGGTGCAATTCTGAAATTCTTTGCTTTTTCCTGCTAATCCTAGCATGATAAAGAAGATTCAAAGAGAGTGAGATGCCAGCTCCTTTCATTCAGTCAGTAGCTTCAAACATTTCTGGTATATGAAAAACATGTTTTTCAATGGCAAAAATCAATGAATATTGTAAATGCACAAACAGTAATATCTCCACATTGCACGGTGCAATTCTGAAATTTTTAGCTTTTTCCTGTTAATCCTAGCATGATAAAGAAGATTCAAAGAGAGTGAGATGCCAGCTCCTTTCATTCAGTCAGTAGCTTCAAACATTTCTGGACGTTTTTCAATGGCAAAAATCAATGAATATTGTAAATGCACAAACAGTAATATCTCCACATTGCAAGGTGCAATTCTGAAATTTTTTGCTTTTTCCTGCTAATCCTAGCATGATAAAGAAGATTCAAAGAGAGTGAGATGCCAGCTCCTTTCATTCAGTCAGTAGCTTCAAACATTTCTGGTATATGAAAAACATGTTTTTCAATGGCAAAAATCAATGAATATTGTAAATGCACAAACAGTAATATCTCCACATTGCAAGGTGCAATTCTGAAATTTTTTGCTTTTTCCTGCTAATCCTAGCATGATAAAGAAGATTCAAAGAGAGTGAGATGCCAGCTCCTTTCATTCAGTCAGTAGCTTCAAACATTTCTGGTATATGAAAAACATGTTTTTCAATGGCAAAAATCAATGAATATTGTAAATGCACAAACAGTAATATCTCCACATTGCACGGTGCAATTCTGAAATTTTTAGCTTTTTCCTGTTAATCCTAGCATGATAAAGAAGATTCAAAGAGAGTGAGATGCCAGCTCCTTTCATTCAGTCAGTAGCTTCAAACATTTCTGGTATATGAAAAACATGTTTTTCAATGGCAAAAATCAATGAATATTGTAAATGCACAAACAGTAATATCTCCACATTGCTAGGTGCAATTCTGAAATTTTTTGCTTTTTCCTGCTAATCCTAGCATGATAAAGAAGATTCAAAGAGAGTGAGATGCCAGCTCCTTTCATTCAGTCAGTAGCTTCAAACATTTCTGGTATATGAAAAACATGTTTTTCAATGGCAAAAATCAATGAATATTGTAAATGCACAAACAGTAATATCTCCACATTGCACGGTGCAATTCTGAAATTTTTAGCTTTTTCCTGTTAATCCTAGCATGATAAAGAAGATTCAAAGAGAGTGAGATGCCAGCTCCTTTCATTCAGTCAGTAGCTTCAAACATTTCTGGTATATGAAAAACATGTTTTTCAATGGCAAAAATCAATGAATATTGTAAATGCACAAACAGTAATATCTCCACATTGCAAGGTGCAATTCTGAAATTTTTTGCTTTTTCCTGCTAATCCTAGCATGATAAAGAAGATTCAAAGAGAGTGAGATGCCAGCTCCTTTCATTCAGTCAGTAGCTTCAAACATTTCTGGTATATGAAAAACATGTTTTTCAATGGCAAAAATCAATGAATATTGTAAATGCACAAACAGTAATATCTCCACATTGCACGGTGCAATTCTGAAATTTTTAGCTTTTTCCTGTTAATCCTAGCATTATAAAGAAGATTCAAAGAGAGTGAGATGCCAGCTCCTTTCATTCAGTCAGTAGCTTCAAACATTTCTGGACGTTTTTCAATGGCAAAAATCAATGAATATTGTAAATGCACAAACAGTAATATCTCCACATTGCAAGGTGCAATTCTGAAATTTTTTGCTTTTTCCTGTTAATCCTAGCATGATAAAGAAGATTCAAAGAGAGTGAGATGCCAGCTCCTTTCATTCAGTCAGTAGCTTCAAACATTTCTGGTATATGAAAAACATGTTTTTCAATGGCAAAAATCAATGAATATTGTAAGTGCACAAACAGTAATATCTCGACATTGCACGGTGCAATTCTGAAATTTTTAGCTTTTTCCTGTTAATCCTAGCATGATAAAGAAGATTCAAAGAGAGTGAGATGCCAGCTCCTTTCATTCAGTCAGTAGCTTCAAACATTTCTGGTATATGAAAAACATGTTTTTCAATGGCAAATATCAATGAATATTGTAAATGCACAAACAGTAATATCTCCACATTGCAAGGTGCAATTCTGAAATTTTTTGCTTTTTCCTGTTAATCCTAGCATGATAAAGAAGATTCAAAGAGAGTGAGATGCCAGCTCATTTCATTCAGTCAGTAGCTTCAAACATTTCTGGACGTTTTTCAATGGCAAAAATCAATGAATATTGTAAATGCACAAACAGTAATATCTCCACATTGCAAGGTGCAATTCTGAATTTTTTTGCTTTTTCCTGTTAATCCTAGCATGATAAAGAAGATTCAAAGAGAGTGAGATGCCAGCTCCTTTCATTCAGTCAGTAGCTTCAAACATTTCTGGTATATGAAAAACATGTTTTTCAATGGCAAAAATCAATGAATATTGTAAATGCACAAACAGTAATATCTCCACATTGCACGGTGCAATTCTGAAATTTTTAGCTTTTTCCTGTTAATCCTAGCATGATAAAGAAGATTCAAAGAGAGTGAGATGCCAGCTCCTTTCATTCAGTCAGTAGCTTCAAACATTTCTGGTATATGAAAAACATGTTTTTCAATGGCAAAAATCAATGAATATTGTAAATGCACAAACAGTAATATCTCCACATTGCAAGGTGCAATTCTGAAATTTTTTGCTTTTTCCTGTTAATCCTAGCATGATAAAGAAGATTCAAAGAGAGTGAGATGCCAGCTCCTTTCATTCAGTCAGTAGCTTCAAACATTTCTGGTATATGAAAAACATGTTTTTCAATGGCAAAAATCAATGAATATTGTAAATGCACAAACAGTAATATCTCCACATTGCACGGTGCAATTCTGAAATTTTTAGCTTTTTCCTGTTAATCCTAGCATGATAAAGAAGATTCAAAGAGAGTGAGATGCCAGCTCCTTTCATTCAGTCAGTAGCTTCAAACATTTCTGGTATATGAAAAACATGTTTTTCAATGGCAAAAATCAATGAATATTGTAAATGCACAAACAGTAATATCTCCACATTGCAAGGTGCAATTCTGAAATTTTTTGCTTTTTCCTGTTAATCCTAGCATGATAAAGAAGATTCAAAGAGAGTGAGATGCCAGCTCCTTTCATTCAGTCAGTAGCTTCAAACATTTCTGGTATATGAAAAACATGTTTTTCAATGGCAAAAATCAATGAATATTGTAAATGCACAAACAGTAATATCTCCACATTGCACGGTGCAATTCTGAAATTTTTAGCTTTTTCCTGTTAATCCTAGCATGATAAAGAAGATTCAAAGAGAGTGAGATGCCAGCTCCTTTCATTCAGTCAGTAGCTTCAAACATTTCTGGTATATGAAAAACATGTTTTTCAATGGCAAAAATCAATGAATATTGTAAATGCACAAACAGTAATATCTCCACATTGCAAGGTGCAATTCTGAAATTTTTTGCTTTTTCCTGCTAATCCTAGCATGATAAAGAAGATTCAAAGAGAGTGAGATGCCAGCTCCTTTCATTCAGTCAGTAGCTTCAAACATTTCTGGTATATGAAAAACATGTTTTTCAATGGCAAAAATCAATGAATATTGTAAATGCACAAACAGTAATATCTCCACATTGCACGGTGCAATTCTGAAATTTTTAGCTTTTTCCTGTTAATCCTAGCATGATAAAGAAGATTCAAAGAGAGTGAGATGCCAGCTCCTTTCATTCAGTCAGTAGCTTCAAACATTTCTGGACGTTTTTCAATGGCAAAAATCAATGAATATTGTAAATGCACAAACAGTAATATCTCCACATTGCAAGGTGCAATTCTGAAATTTTTTGCTTTTTCCTGTTAATCCTAGCATGATAAAGAAGATTCAAAGAGAGTGAGATGCCAGCTCCTTTCATTCAGTCAGAAGCTTCAAACATTTCTGGTATATGAAAAACATGTTTTTCAATGGCAAAAATCAATGAATATTGTAAATGCACAAACAGTAATATCTCCACATTGCACGGTGCAATTCTGAAATTTTTAGCTTTTTCCTGTTAATCCTAGCATGATAAAGAAGATTCAAAGAGAGTGAGATGCCAGCTCCTTTCATTCAGTCAGTAGCTTCAAACATTTCTGGTATATGAAAAACATGTTTTTCAATGGCAAAAATCAATGAATATTGTAAATGCACAAACAGTAATATCTCCACATTGCAAGGTGCAATTCTGAAATTTTTTGCTTTTTCCTGTTAATCCTAGCATGATAAAGAAGATTCAAAGAGAGTGAGATGCCAGCTCCTTTCATTCAGTCAGTAGCTTCAAACATTTCTGGTATATGAAAAACATGTTTTTCAATGGCAAAAATCAATGAATATTGTAAATGCACAAACAGTAATATCTCCACATTGCAAGGTGCAATTCTGAAATTTTTTGCTTTTTCCTGCTAATCCTAGCATGATAAAGAAGATTCAAAGAGAGTGAGATGCCAGCTCCTTTCATTCAGTCAGTAGCTTCAAACATTTCTGGTATATGAAAAACGTTTTTCAATGGCAAAAATCAATGAATATTGTAAATGCACAAACAGTAATATCTCCACATTGCACGGTGCAATTCTGAAATTTTTAGCTTTTTCCTGTTAATCCTAGCATGATAAAGAAGATTCAAAGAGAGTGAGATGCCAGCTCCTTTCATTCAGTCAGTAGCTTCAAACATTTCTGGTATATGAAAAACATGTTTTTCAATGGCAAAAATCAATGAATATTGTAAATGCACAAACAGTAATATCTCCACATTGCAAGGTGCAATTCTGAAATTCTTTGCTTTTTCCTGCTAATCCTAGCATGATAAAGAAGATTCAAAGAGAGTGAGATGCCAGCTCCTTTCATTCAGTCAGTAGCTTCAAACATTTCTGGTATATGAAAAACATGTTTTTCAATGGCAAAAATCAATGAATATTGTAAATGCACAAACAGTAATATCTCCACATTGCACGGTGCAATTCTGAAATTTTTAGCTTTTTCCTGTTAATCCTAGCATGATAAAGAAGATTCAAAGAGAGTGAGATGCCAGCTCCTTTCATTCAGTCAGTAGCTTCAAACATTTCTGGACGTTTTTCAATGGCAAAAATCAATGAATATTGTAAATGCACAAACAGTAATATCTCCACATTGCAAGGTGCAATTCTGAAATTTTTTGCTTTTTCCTGCTAATCCTAGCATGATAAAGAAGATTCAAAGAGAGTGAGATGCCAGCTCCTTTCATTCAGTCAGTAGCTTCAAACATTTCTGGTATATGAAAAACATGTTTTTCAATGGCAAAAATCAATGAATATTGTAAATGCACAAACAGTAATATCTCCACATTGCAAGGTGCAATTCTGAAATTTTTTGCTTTTTCCTGCTAATCCTAGCATGATAAAGAAGATTCAAAGAGAGTGAGATGCCAGCTCCTTTCATTCAGTCAGTAGCTTCAAACATTTCTGGTATATGAAAAACATGTTTTTCAATGGCAAAAATCAATGAATATTGTAAATGCACAAACAGTAATATCTCCACATTGCACGGTGCAATTCTGAAATTTTTAGCTTTTTCCTGTTAATCCTAGCATGATAAAGAAGATTCAAAGAGAGTGAGATGCCAGCTCCTTTCATTCAGTCAGTAGCTTCAAACATTTCTGGTATATGAAAAACATGTTTTTCAATGGCAAAAATCAATGAATATTGTAAATGCACAAACAGTAATATCTCCACATTGCTAGGTGCAATTCTGAAATTTTTTGCTTTTTCCTGCTAATCCTAGCATGATAAAGAAGATTCAAAGAGAGTGAGATGCCAGCTCCTTTCATTCAGTCAGTAGCTTCAAACATTTCTGGTATATGAAAAACATGTTTTTCAATGGCAAAAATCAATGAATATTGTAAATGCACAAACAGTAATATCTCCACATTGCACGGTGCAATTCTGAAATTTTTAGCTTTTTCCTGTTAATCCTAGCATGATAAAGAAGATTCAAAGAGAGTGAGATGCCAGCTCCTTTCATTCAGTCAGTAGCTTCAAACATTTCTGGTATATGAAAAACATGTTTTTCAATGGCAAAAATCAATGAATATTGTAAATGCACAAACAGTAATATCTCCACATTGCAAGGTGCAATTCTGAAATTTTTTGCTTTTTCCTGCTAATCCTAGCATGATAAAGAAGATTCAAAGAGAGTGAGATGCCAGCTCCTTTCATTCAGTCAGTAGCTTCAAACATTTCTGGTATATGAAAAACATGTTTTTCAATGGCAAAAATCAATGAATATTGTAAATGCACAAACAGTAATATCTCCACATTGCACGGTGCAATTCTGAAATTTTTAGCTTTTTCCTGTTAATCCTAGCATTATAAAGAAGATTCAAAGAGAGTGAGATGCCAGCTCCTTTCATTCAGTCAGTAGCTTCAAACATTTCTGGACGTTTTTCAATGGCAAAAATCAATGAATATTGTAAATGCACAAACAGTAATATCTCCACATTGCAAGGTGCAATTCTGAAATTTTTTGCTTTTTCCTGTTAATCCTAGCATGATAAAGAAGATTCAAAGAGAGTGAGATGCCAGCTCCTTTCATTCAGTCAGTAGCTTCAAACATTTCTGGTATATGAAAAACATGTTTTTCAATGGCAAAAATCAATGAATATTGTAAGTGCACAAACAGTAATATCTCGACATTGCACGGTGCAATTCTGAAATTTTTAGCTTTTTCCTGTTAATCCTAGCATGATAAAGAAGATTCAAAGAGAGTGAGATGCCAGCTCCTTTCATTCAGTCAGTAGCTTCAAACATTTCTGGTATATGAAAAACATGTTTTTCAATGGCAAATATCAATGAATATTGTAAATGCACAAACAGTAATATCTCCACATTGCAAGGTGCAATTCTGAAATTTTTTGCTTTTTCCTGTTAATCCTAGCATGATAAAGAAGATTCAAAGAGAGTGAGATGCCAGCTCATTTCATTCAGTCAATAGCTTCAAACATTTCTGGACGTTTTTCAATGGCAAAAATCAATGAATATTGTAAATGCACAAACAGTAATATCTCCACATTGCAAGGTGCAATTCTGAATTTTTTTGCTTTTTCCTGTTAATCCTAGCATGATAAAGAAGATTCAAAGAGAGTGAGATGCCAGCTCCTTTCATTCAGTCAGTAGCTTCAAACATTTCTGGACGTTTTTCAATGGCAAAAATCAATGAATATTGTAAATGCACAAACAGTAATATCTCCACATTGCAAGGTGCAATTCTGAAATTTTTTGCTTTTTCCTGCTAATCCTAGCATGATAAAGAAGATTCAAAGAGAGTGAGATGCCAGCTCCTTTCATTCAGTCAGTAGCTTCAAACATTTCTGGTATATGAAAAACATGTTTTTCAATGGCAAAAATCAATGAATATTGTAAATGCACAAACAGTAATATCTCCACATTGCAAGGTGCAATTCTGAAATTTTTTGCTTTTTCCTGCTAATCCTAGCATGATAAAGAAGATTCAAAGAGAGTGAGATGCCAGCTCCTTTCATTCAGTCAGTAGCTTCAAACATTTCTGGTATATGAAAAACATGTTTTTCAATGGCAAAAATCAATGAATATTGTAAATGCACAAACAGTAATATCTCCACATTGCACGGTGCAATTCTGAAATTTTTAGCTTTTTCCTGTTAATCCTAGCATGATAAAGAAGATTCAAAGAGAGTGAGATGCCAGCTCCTTTCATTCAGTCAGTAGCTTCAAACATTTCTGGTATATGAAAAACATGTTTTTCAATGGCAAAAATCAATGAATATTGTAAATGCACAAACAGTAATATCTCCACATTGCTAGGTGCAATTCTGAAATTTTTTGCTTTTTCCTGCTAATCCTAGCATGATAAAGAAGATTCAAAGAGAGTGAGATGCCAGCTCCTTTCATTCAGTCAGTAGCTTCAAACATTTCTGGTATATGAAAAACATGTTTTTCAATGGCAAAAATCAATGAATATTGTAAATGCACAAACAGTAATATCTCCACATTGCACGGTGCAATTCTGAAATTTTTAGCTTTTTCCTGTTAATCCTAGCATGATAAAGAAGATTCAAAGAGAGTGAGATGCCAGCTCCTTTCATTCAGTCAGTAGCTTCAAACATTTCTGGTATATGAAAAACATGTTTTTCAATGGCAAAAATCAATGAATATTGTAAATGCACAAACAGTAATATCTCCACATTGCAAGGTGCAATTCTGAAATTTTTTGCTTTTTCCTGCTAATCCTAGCATGATAAAGAAGATTCAAAGAGAGTGAGATGCCAGCTCCTTTCATTCAGTCAGTAGCTTCAAACATTTCTGGTATATGAAAAACATGTTTTTCAATGGCAAAAATCAATGAATATTGTAAATGCACAAACAGTAATATCTCCACATTGCACGGTGCAATTCTGAAATTTTTAGCTTTTTCCTGTTAATCCTAGCATTATAAAGAAGATTCAAAGAGAGTGAGATGCCAGCTCCTTTCATTCAGTCAGTAGCTTCAAACATTTCTGGACGTTTTTCAATGGCAAAAATCAATGAATATTGTAAATGCACAAACAGTAATATCTCCACATTGCAAGGTGCAATTCTGAAATTTTTTGCTTTTTCCTGTTAATCCTAGCATGATAAAGAAGATTCAAAGAGAGTGAGATGCCAGCTCCTTTCATTCAGTCAGTAGCTTCAAACATTTCTGGTATATGAAAAACATGTTTTTCAATGGCAAAAATCAATGAATATTGTAAGTGCACAAACAGTAATATCTCGACATTGCACGGTGCAATTCTGAAATTTTTAGCTTTTTCCTGTTAATCCTAGCATGATAAAGAAGATTCAAAGAGAGTGAGATGCCAGCTCCTTTCATTCAGTCAGTAGCTTCAAACATTTCTGGTATATGAAAAACATGTTTTTCAATGGCAAATATCAATGAATATTGTAAATGCACAAACAGTAATATCTCCACATTGCAAGGTGCAATTCTGAAATTTTTTGCTTTTTCCTGTTAATCCTAGCATGATAAAGAAGATTCAAAGAGAGTGAGATGCCAGCTCATTTCATTCAGTCAATAGCTTCAAACATTTCTGGACGTTTTTCAATGGCAAAAATCAATGAATATTGTAAATGCACAAACAGTAATATCTCCACATTGCAAGGTGCAATTCTGAATTTTTTTGCTTTTTCCTGTTAATCCTAGCATGATAAAGAAGATTCAAAGAGAGTGAGATGCCAGCTCCTTTCATTCAGTCAGTAGCTTCAAACATTTCTGGTATATGAAAAACATGTTTTTCAATGGCAAAAATCAATGAATATTGTAAATGCACAAACAGTAATATCTCCACATTGCACGGTGCAATTCTGAAATTTTTAGCTTTTTCCTGTTAATCCTAGCATGATAAAGAAGATTCAAAGAGAGTGAGATGCCAGCTCCTTTCATTCAGTCAGTAGCTTCAAACATTTCTGGTATATGAAAAACATGTTTTTCAATGGCAAAAATCAATGAATATTGTAAATGCACAAACAGTAATATCTCCACATTGCAAGGTGCAATTCTGAAATTTTTTGCTTTTTCCTGTTAATCCTAGCATGATAAAGAAGATTCAAAGAGAGTGAGATGCCAGCTCCTTTCATTCAGTCAGTAGCTTCAAACATTTCTGGTATATGAAAAACATGTTTTTCAATGGCAAAAATCAATGAATATTGTAAATGCACAAACAGTAATATCTCCACATTGCACGGTGCAATTCTGAAATTTTTAGCTTTTTCCTGTTAATCCTAGCATGATAAAGAAGATTCAAAGAGAGTGAGATGCCAGCTCCTTTCATTCAGTCAGTAGCTTCAAACATTTCTGGTATATGAAAAACATGTTTTTCAATGGCAAAAATCAATGAATATTGTAAATGCACAAACAGTAATATCTCCACATTGCAAGGTGCAATTCTGAAATTTTTTGCTTTTTCCTGTTAATCCTAGCATGATAAAGAAGATTCAAAGAGAGTGAGATGCCAGCTCCTTTCATTCAGTCAGTAGCTTCAAACATTTCTGGTATATGAAAAACATGTTTTTCAATGGCAAAAATCAATGAATATTGTAAATGCACAAACAGTAATATCTCCACATTGCACGGTGCAATTCTGAAATTTTTAGCTTTTTCCTGTTAATCCTAGCATGATAAAGAAGATTCAAAGAGAGTGAGATGCCAGCTCCTTTCATTCAGTCAGTAGCTTCAAACATTTCTGGTATATGAAAAACATGTTTTTCAATGGCAAAAATCAATGAATATTGTAAATGCACAAACAGTAATATCTCCACATTGCAAGGTGCAATTCTGAAATTTTTTGCTTTTTCCTGCTAATCCTAGCATGATAAAGAAGATTCAAAGAGAGTGAGATGCCAGCTCCTTTCATTCAGTCAGTAGCTTCAAACATTTCTGGTATATGAAAAACATGTTTTTCAATGGCAAAAATCAATGAATATTGTAAATGCACAAACAGTAATATCTCCACATTGCACGGTGCAATTCTGAAATTTTTAGCTTTTTCCTGTTAATCCTAGCATGATAAAGAAGATTCAAAGAGAGTGAGATGCCAGCTCCTTTCATTCAGTCAGTAGCTTCAAACATTTCTGGACGTTTTTCAATGGCAAAAATCAATGAATATTGTAAATGCACAAACAGTAATATCTCCACATTGCAAGGTGCAATTCTGAAATTTTTTGCTTTTTCCTGTTAATCCTAGCATGATAAAGAAGATTCAAAGAGAGTGAGATGCCAGCTCCTTTCATTCAGTCAGTAGCTTCAAACATTTCTGGTATATGAAAAACATGTTTTTCAATGGCAAAAATCAATGAATATTGTAAATGCACAAACAGTAATATCTCCACATTGCACGGTGCAATTCTGAAATTTTTAGCTTTTTCCTGTTAATCCTAGCATGATAAAGAAGATTCAAAGAGAGTGAGATGCCAGCTCCTTTCATTCAGTCAGTAGCTTCAAACATTTCTGGTATATGAAAAACATGTTTTTCAATGGCAAAAATCAATGAATATTGTAAATGCACAAACAGTAATATCTCCACATTGCACGGTGCAATTCTGAAATTTTTAGCTTTTTCCTGTTAATCCTAGCATTATAAAGAAGATTCAAAGAGAGTGAGATGCCAGCTCCTTTCATTCAGTCAGTAGCTTCAAACATTTCTGGACGTTTTTCAATGGCAAAAATCAATGAATATTGTAAATGCACAAACAGTAATATCTCCACATTGCAAGGTGCAATTCTGAAATTTTTTGCTTTTTCCTGTTAATCCTAGCATGATAAAGAAGATTCAAAGAGAGTGAGATGCCAGCTCCTTTCATTCAGTCAGTAGCTTCAAACATTTCTGGTATATGAAAAACATGTTTTTCAATGGCAAAAATCAATGAATATTGTAAGTGCACAAACAGTAATATCTCGACATTGCACGGTGCAATTCTGAAATTTTTAGCTTTTTCCTGTTAATCCTAGCATGATAAAGAAGATTCAAAGAGAGTGAGATGCCAGCTCCTTTCATTCAGTCAGTAGCTTCAAACATTTCTGGTATATGAAAAACATGTTTTTCAATGGCAAATATCAATGAATATTGTAAATGCACAAACAGTAATATCTCCACATTGCAAGGTGCAATTCTGAAATTTTTTGCTTTTTCCTGTTAATCCTAGCATGATAAAGAAGATTCAAAGAGAGTGAGATGCCAGCTCATTTCATTCAGTCAGTAGCTTCAAACATTTCTGGACGTTTTTCAATGGCAAAAATCAATGAATATTGTAAATGCACAAACAGTAATATCTCCACATTGCAAGGTGCAATTCTGAATTTTTTTGCTTTTTCCTGTTAATCCTAGCATGATAAAGAAGATTCAAAGAGAGTGAGATGCCAGCTCCTTTCATTCAGTCAGTAGCTTCAAACATTTCTGGTATATGAAAAACATGTTTTTCAATGGCAAAAATCAATGAATATTGTAAATGCACAAACAGTAATATCTCCACATTGCACGGTGCAATTCTGAAATTTTTAGCTTTTTCCTGTTAATCCTAGCATGATAAAGAAGATTCAAAGAGAGTGAGATGCCAGCTCCTTTCATTCAGTCAGTAGCTTCAAACATTTCTGGTATATGAAAAACATGTTTTTCAATGGCAAAAATCAATGAATATTGTAAATGCACAAACAGTAATATCTCCACATTGCAAGGTGCAATTCTGAAATTTTTTGCTTTTTCCTGTTAATCCTAGCATGATAAAGAAGATTCAAAGAGAGTGAGATGCCAGCTCCTTTCATTCAGTCAGTAGCTTCAAACATTTCTGGTATATGAAAAACATGTTTTTCAATGGCAAAAATCAATGAATATTGTAAATGCACAAACAGTAATATCTCCACATTGCACGGTGCAATTCTGAAATTTTTAGCTTTTTCCTGTTAATCCTAGCATGATAAAGAAGATTCAAAGAGAGTGAGATGCCAGCTCCTTTCATTCAGTCAGTAGCTTCAAACATTTCTGGTATATGAAAAACATGTTTTTCAATGGCAAAAATCAATGAATATTGTAAATGCACAAACAGTAATATCTCCACATTGCAAGGTGCAATTCTGAAATTTTTTGCTTTTTCCTGTTAATCCTAGCATGATAAAGAAGATTCAAAGAGAGTGAGATGCCAGCTCCTTTCATTCAGTCAGTAGCTTCAAACATTTCTGGTATATGAAAAACATGTTTTTCAATGGCAAAAATCAATGAATATTGTAAATGCACAAACAGTAATATCTCCACATTGCACGGTGCAATTCTGAAATTTTTAGCTTTTTCCTGTTAATCCTAGCATGATAAAGAAGATTCAAAGAGAGTGAGATGCCAGCTCCTTTCATTCAGTCAGTAGCTTCAAACATTTCTGGTATATGAAAAACATGTTTTTCAATGGCAAAAATCAATGAATATTGTAAATGCACAAACAGTAATATCTCCACATTGCAAGGTGCAATTCTGAAATTTTTTGCTTTTTCCTGCTAATCCTAGCATGATAAAGAAGATTCAAAGAGAGTGAGATGCCAGCTCCTTTCATTCAGTCAGTAGCTTCAAACATTTCTGGTATATGAAAAACATGTTTTTCAATGGCAAAAATCAATGAATATTGTAAATGCACAAACAGTAATATCTCCACATTGCACGGTGCAATTCTGAAATTTTTAGCTTTTTCCTGTTAATCCTAGCATGATAAAGAAGATTCAAAGAGAGTGAGATGCCAGCTCCTTTCATTCAGTCAGTAGCTTCAAACATTTCTGGACGTTTTTCAATGGCAAAAATCAATGAATATTGTAAATGCACAAACAGTAATATCTCCACATTGCAAGGTGCAATTCTGAAATTTTTTGCTTTTTCCTGTTAATCCTAGCATGATAAAGAAGATTCAAAGAGAGTGAGATGCCAGCTCCTTTCATTCAGTCAGTAGCTTCAAACATTTCTGGTATATGAAAAACATGTTTTTCAATGGCAAAAATCAATGAATATTGTAAATGCACAAACAGTAATATCTCCACATTGCACGGTGCAATTCTGAAATTTTTAGCTTTTTCCTGTTAATCCTAGCATGATAAAGAAGATTCAAAGAGAGTGAGATGCCAGCTCCTTTCATTCAGTCAGTAGCTTCAAACATTTCTGGTATATGAAAAACATGTTTTTCAATGGCAAAAATCAATGAATATTGTAAATGCACAAACAGTAATATCTCCACATTGCAAGGTGCAATTCTGAAATTTTTTGCTTTTTCCTGTTACTCCTAGCATGATAAAGAAGATTCAAAGAGAGTGAGATGCCAGCTCATTTCATTCAGTCAGTAGCTTCAAACATTTCTGGACGTTTTTCAATGGCAAAAATCAATGAGTATTGTAAATGCACAAACAGTAATATCTCCACATTGCAAGGTGCAATTCTGAAATTTTTTGCTTTTTCCTGTTAATAGTAGCATGATAAAGAAGATTCAAAGAGAGTGAGATGCCAGCTCCTTTCATTCAGTCAGTAGCTTCAAACATTTCTGGTATATGAAAAACATGTTTTTCAATGGCAAAAATCAATGAATATTGTAAATGCACAAACAGTAATATCTCCACATTGCAAGGTGCAATTCTGAAATTTTTTGCTTTTTCCTGCTAATCCTAGCATGATAAAGAAGATTCAAAGAGAGTGAGATGCCAGCTCCTTTCATTCAGTCAGTAGCTTCAAACATTTCTGGTATATGAAAAACATGTTTTTCAATGGCAAAAATCAATGAATATTGTAAATGCACAAACAGTAATATCTCCACATTGCACGGTGCAATTCTGAAATTTTTAGCTTTTTCCTGTTAATCCTAGCATGATAAAGAAGATTCAAAGAGAGTGAGATGCCAGCTCCTTTCATTCAGTCAGTAGCTTCAAACATTTCTGGTATATGAAAAATATGTTTTTCAATGGCAAAAATCAATGAATATTGTAAATGCACAAACAGTAATATCTCCACATTGCAAGGTGCAATTCTGAAATTTTTTGCTTTTTCCTGCTAATCCTAGCATGATAAAGAAGATTCAAAGAGAGTGAGATGCCAGCTCCTTTCATTCAGTCAGTAGCTTCAAACATTTCTGGTATATGAAAAACATGTTTTTCAATGGCAAAAATCAATGCATATTGTAAATGCACAAACAGTAATATCTCCACATTGCACGGTGCAATTCTGAAATTTTTAGCTTTTTCCTGTTAATCCTAGCATGATAAAGAAGATTCAAAGAGAGTGAGATGCCAGCTCCTTTCATTCAGTCAGTAGCTTCAAACATTTCTGGTATATGAAAAACATGTTTTTCAATGGCAAAAATCAATGAATATTGTAAATGCACAAACAGTAATATCTCCACATTGCAAGGTGCAATTCTGAAATTTTTTGCTTTTTCCTGTTAATCCTAGCATGATAAAGAAGATTCAAAGAGAGTGAGATGCCAGCTCCTTTCATTCAGTCAGTAGCTTCAAACATTTCTGGTATATGAAAAACATGTTTTTCAATGGCAAAAATCAATGAATATTGTAAATGCACAAACAGTAATATCTCCACATTGCAAGGTGCAATTCTGAAATTTTTTGCTTTTTCCTGCTAATCCTAGCATGATAAAGAAGATTCAAAGAGAGTGAGATGCCAGCTCCTTTCATTCAGTCAGTAGCTTCAAACATTTCTGGTATATGAAAAACATGTTTTTCAATGGCAAAAATCAATGAATATTGTAAATGCACAAACAGTAATATCTCCACATTGCACGGTGCAATTCTGAAATTTTTAGCTTTTTCCTGTTAATCCTAGCATGATAAAGAAGATTCAAAGAGAGTGAGATGCCAGCTCCTTTCATTCAGTCAGTAGCTTCAAACATTTCTGGTATATGAAAAACATGTTTTTCAATGGCAAAAATCAATGAATATTGTAAATGCACAAACAGTAATATCTCCACATTGCAAGGTGCAATTCTGAAATTTTTTGCTTTTTCCTGCTAATCCTAGCATGATAAAGAAGATTCAAAGAGAGTGAGATGCCAGCTCCTTTCATTCAGTCAGTAGCTTCAAACATTTCTGTATATGAAAAACATGTTTTTCAATGGCAAAAATCAATGAATATTGTAAATGCACAAACAGTAATATCTTCACATTGCACGGTGCAATTCTGAAATTTTTAGCTTTTTCCTGTTAATCCTAGCATGATAAAGAAGATTCAAAGAGAGTGAGATGCCAGCTCCTTTCATTCAGTCAGTAGCTTCAAACATTTCTGGTATATGAAAAACATGTTTTTCAATGGCAAAAATCAATGAATATTGTAAATGCACAAACAGTAATATCTCCACATTGCAAGGTGCAATTCTGAATTTTTTTGCTTTTTCCTGCTAATCCTAGCATGATAAAGAAGATTCAAAGAGAGTGAGATGCCAGCTCCTTTCATTCAGTCAGTAGCTTCAAACATTTCTGGTATATGAAAAACATGTTTTTCAATGGCAAAAATCAATGAATATTGTAAATGCACAAACAGTAATATCTCCACATTGCACGGTGCAATTCTGAAATTTTTAGCTTTTTCCTGTTAATCCTAGCATGATAAAGAAGATTCAAAGAGAGTGAGATGCCAGCTCCTTTCATTCAGTCAGTAGCTTCAAACATTTCTGATATATGAAAAACATGTTTTTCAATGGCAAAAATCAATGAATATTGTAAATGCACAAACAGTAATATCTCCACATTGCAAGGTGCAATTCTGAAATTTTTTGCTTTTTCCTGCTAATCCTAGCATGATAAAGAAGATTCAAAGAGAGTGAGATGCCAGCTCCTTTCATTCAGTCAGTAGCTTCAAACATTTCTGGTATATGAAAAACATGTTTTTCAATGGCAAAAATCAATGAATATTGTAAATGCACAAACAGTAATATCTCCACATTGCACGGTGCAATTCTGAAATTTTTAGCTTTTTCCTGTTAATCCTAGCATGATAAAGAAGATTCAAAGAGAGTGAGATGCCAGCTCCTTTCATTCAGTCAGTAGCTTCAAACATTTCTGGTATATGAAAAACATGTTTTTCAATGGCAAAAATCAATGAATATTGTAAATGCACAAACAGTAATATCTCCACATTGCAAGGTGCAATTCTGAAATTTTTTGCTTTTTCCTGCTAATCCTAGCATGATAAAGAAGATTCAAAGAGAGTGAGATGCCAGCTCCTTTCATTCAGTCAGTAGCTTCAAACATTTCTGGTATATGAAAAACATGTTTTTCAATGGCAAAAATCAATGAATATTGTAAATGCACAAACAGTAATATCTCCACATTGCACGGTGCAATTCTGAAATTTTTAGCTTTTTCCTGTTAATCCTAGCATGATAAAGAAGATTCAAAGAGAGTGAGATGCCAGCTCCTTTCATTCAGTCAGTAGCTTCAAACATTTCTGGACGTTTTTCAATGGCAAAAATCAATGAATATTGTAAATGCACAAACAGTAATATCTCCACATTGCAAGGTGCAATTCTGAAATTTTTTGCTTTTTCCTGTTAATCCTAGCATGATAAAGAAGATTCAAAGAGAGTGAGATGCCAGCTCCTTTCATTCAGTCAGTAGCTTCAAACATTTCTGGTATATGAAAAACATGTTTTTCAATGGCAAAAATCAATGAATATTGTAAATGCACAAACAGTAATATCTCCACATTGCACGGTGCAATTCTGAAATTTTTAGCTTTTTCCTGTTAATCCTAGCATGATAAAGAAGATTCAAAGAGAGTGAGATGCCAGCTCCTTTCATTCAGTCAGTAGCTTCAAACATTTCTGGTATATGAAAAACATGTTTTTCAATGGCAAAAATCAATGAATATTGTAAATGCACAAACAGTAATATCTCCACATTGCAAGGTGCAATTCTGAAATTTTTTGCTTTTTCCTGTTAATCCTAGCATGATAAAGAAGATTCAAAGAGAGTGAGATGCCAGCTCATTTCATTCAGTCAGTAGCTTCAAACATTTCTGGACGTTTTTCAATGGCAAAAATCAATGAATATTGTAAATGCACAAACAGTAATATCTCCACATTGCAAGGTGCAATTCTGAAATTTTTTGCTTTTTCCTGCTAATCCTAGCATGATAAAGAAGATTCAAAGAGAGTGAGATGCCAGCTCCTTTCATTCAGTCAGTAGCTTCAAACATTTCTGGTATATGAAAAACATGTTTTTCAATGGCAAAAATCAATGAATATTGTAAATGCACAAACAGTAATATCTCCACATTGCACGGTGCAATTCTGAAATTTTTAGCTTTTTCCTGTTAATCCTAGCATGATAAAGAAGATTCAAAGAGAGTGAGATGCCAGCTCCTTTCATTCAGTCAGTAGCTTCAAACATTTCTGGACGTTTTTCAATGGCAAAAATCAATGAATATTGTAAATGCACAAACAGTAATATCTCCACATTGCAAGGTGCAATTCTGAAATTTTTTGCTTTTTCCTGTTAATCCTAGCATGATAAAGAAGATTCAAAGAGAGTGAGATGCCAGCTCCTTTCATTCAGTCAGTAGCTTCAAACATTTCTGGACGTTTTTCAATGGCAAAAATCAATGAATATTGTAAATGCACAAACAGTAATATCTCCACATTGCAAGGTGCAATTCTGAAATTTTTTGCTTTTTCCTGTTAATCCTAGCATGATAAAGAAGATTCAAAGAGAGTGAGATGCCAGCTCCTTTCATTCAGTCAGTAGCTTCAAACATTTCTGGTATATGAAAAACATGTTTTTCAATGGCAAAAATCAATGAATATTGTAAATGCACAAACAGTAATATCTCCACATTGCACGGTGCAATTCTGAAATTTTTAGCTTTTTCCTGTTAATCCTAGCATGATAAAGAAGATTCAAAGAGAGTGAGATGCCAGCTCCTTTCATTCAGTCAGTAGCTTCAAACATTTCTGGTATATGAAAAACATGTTTTTCAATGGCAAAAATCAATGAATATTGTAAATGCACAAACAGTAATATCTCCACATTGCAAGGTGCAATTCTGAAATTTTTTGCTTTTTCCTGTTAATCCTAGCATGATAAAGAAGATTCAAAGAGAGTGAGATGCCAGCTCATTTCATTCAGTCAGTAGCTTCAAACATTTCTGGACGTTTTTCAATGGCAAAAATCAATGAATATTGTAAATGCACAAACAGTAATATCTCCACATTGCAAGGTGCAATTCTGAAATTTTTTGCTTTTTCCTGCTAATCCTAGCATGATAAAGAAGATTCAAAGAGAGTGAGATGCCAGCTCCTTTCATTCAGTCAGTAGCTTCAAACATTTCTGGTATATGAAAAACATGTTTTTCAATGGCAAAAATCAATGAATATTGTAAATGCACAAACAGTAATATCTCCACATTGCACGGTGCAATTCTGAAATTTTTAGCTTTTTCCTGTTAATCCTAGCATGATAAAGAAGATTCAAAGAGAGTGAGATGCCAGCTCCTTTCATTCAGTCAGTAGCTTCAAACATTTCTGGACGTTTTTCAATGGCAAAAATCAATGAATATTGTAAATGCACAAACAGTAATATCTCCACATTGCAAGGTGCAATTCTGAAATTTTTTGCTTTTTCCTGTTAATCCTAGCATGATAAAGAAGATTCAAAGAGAGTGAGATGCCAGCTCCTTTCATTCAGTCAGTAGCTTCAAACATTTCTGGTATATGAAAAACATGTTTTTCAATGGCAAAAATCAATGAATATTGTAAATGCACAAACAGTAATATCTCCACATTGCACGGTGCAATTCTGAAATTTTTAGCTTTTTCCTGTTAATCCTAGCATGATAAAGAAGATTCAAAGAGAGTGAGATGCCAACTCCTTTCATTCAGTCAGTAGCTTCAAACATTTCTGGTATATGAAAAACATGTTTTTCAATGGCAAAAATCAATGAATATTGTAAATGCACAAACAGTAATATCTCCACATTGCAAGGTGCAATTCTGAAATTTTTTGCTTTTTCCTGTTAATCCTAGCATGATAAAGAAGATTCAAAGAGAGTGAGATGCCAGCTCATTTCATTCAGTCAGTAGCTTCAAACATTTCTGGACGTTTTTCAATGGCAAAAATCAATGAATATTGTAAATGCACAAACAGTAATATCTCCACATTGCAAGGTGCAATTCTGAAATTTTTTGCTTTTTCCTGTTAATAGTAGCATGATAAAGAAGATTCAAAGAGAGTGAGATGCCAGCTCCTTTCATTCAGTCAGTAGCTTCAAACATTTCTGGTATATGAAAAACATGTTTTTCAATGGCAAAAATCAATGAATATTGTAAATGCACAAACAGTAATATCTCCACATTGCAAGGTGCAATTCTGAAATTTTTTGCTTTTTCCTGCTAATCCTAGCATGATAAAGAAGATTCAAAGAGAGTGAGATGCCAGCTCCTTTCATTCAGTCAGTAGCTTCAAACATTTCTGGTATATGAAAAACATGTTTTTCAATGGCAAAAATCAATGAATATTGTAAATGCACAAACAGTAATATCTCCACATTGCACGGTGCAATTCTGAAATTTTTAGCTTTTTCCTGTTAATCCTAGCATGATAAAGAAGATTCAAAGAGAGTGAGATGCCAGCTCCTTTCATTCAGTCAGTAGCTTCAAACATTTCTGGTATATGAAAAATATGTTTTTCAATGGCAAAAATCAATGAATATTGTAAATGCACAAACAGTAATATCTCCACATTGCAAGGTGCAATTCTGAAATTTTTTGCTTTTTCCTGCTAATCCTAGCATGATAAAGAAGATTCAAAGAGAGTGAGATGCCAGCTCCTTTCATTCAGTCAGTAGCTTCAAACATTTCTGGTATATGAAAAACATGTTTTTCAATGGCAAAAATCAATGCATATTGTAAATGCACAAACAGTAATATCTCCACATTGCACGGTGCAATTC
The DNA here is from genome assembly GCF_046119375.1 of Phyllobates terribilis. Classification (NCBI taxonomy): domain Eukaryota; kingdom Metazoa; phylum Chordata; class Amphibia; order Anura; family Dendrobatidae; genus Phyllobates; species Phyllobates terribilis. The sequence continues at coordinate 46,875 of NW_027364797.1, forward strand.
TGAAATTTTTAGCTTTTTCCTGTTAATCCTAGCATGATAAAGAAGATTCAAAGAGAGTGAGATGCCAGCTCCTTTCATTCAGTCAGTAGCTTCAAACATTTCTGGTATATGAAAAACATGTTTTTCAATGGCAATAATCAATGAATATTGTAAATGCACAAACAGTAATATCTCCACATTGCAAGGTGCAATTCTGAAATTTTTTGCTTTTTCCTGTTAATCCTAGCATGATAAAGAAGATTCAAAGAGAGTGAGATGCCAGCTCCTTTCATTCAGTCAGTAGCTTCAAACATTTCTGGTATATGAAAAACATGTTTTTCAATGGCAAAAATCAATGAATATTGTAAATGCACAAACAGTAATATCTCCACATTGCAAGGTGCAATTCTGAAATTTTTTGCTTTTTCCTGCTAATCCTAGCATGATAAAGAAGATTCAAAGAGAGTGAGATGCCAGCTCCTTTCATTCAGTCAGTAGCTTCAAACATTTCTGGTATATGAAAAACATGTTTTTCAATGGCAAAAATCAATGAATATTGTAAATGCACAAACAGTAATATCTCCACATTGCACGGTGCAATTCTGAAATTTTTAGCTTTTTCCTGTTAATCCTAGCATGATAAAGAAGATTCAAAGAGAGTGAGATGCCAGCTCCTTTCATTCAGTCAGTAGCTTCAAACATTTCTGGTATATGAAAAACATGTTTTTCAATGGCAAAAATCAATGAATATTGTAGATGCACAAACAGTAATATCTCCACATTGCAAGGTGCAATTCTGAAATTTTTTGCTTTTTCCTGCTAATCCTAGCATGATAAAGAAGATTCAAAGAGAGTGAGATGCCAGCTCCTTTCATTCAGTCAGTAGCTTCAAACATTTCTGGTATATGAAAAACATGTTTTTCAATGGCAAAAATCAATGAATATTGTAAATGCACAAACAGTAATATCTCCACATTGCACGGTGCAATTCTGAAATTTTTAGCTTTTTCCTGTTAATCCTAGCATGATAAAGAAGATTCAAAGAGAGTGAGATGCCAGCTCCTTTCATTCAGTCAGTAGCTTCAAACATTTCTGGTATATGAAAAACATGTTTTTCAATGGCAAAAATCAATGAATATTGTAAATGCACAAACAGTAATATCTCCACATTGCAAGGTGCAATTCTGAAATTTTTTGCTTTTTCCTGCTAATCCTAGCATGATAAAGAAGATTCAAAGAGAGTGAGATGCCAGCTCCTTTCATTCAGTCAGTAGCTTCAAACATTTCTGGTATATGAAAAACATGTTTTTCAATGGCAAAAATCAATGAATATTGTAAATGCACAAACAGTAATATCTCCACATTGCACGGTGCAATTCTGAAATTTTTAGCTTTTTCCTGTTAATCCTAGCATGATAAAGAAGATTCAAAGAGAGTGAGATGCCAGCTCCTTTCATTCAGTCAGTAGCTTCAAACATTTCTGGTATATGAAAAACATGTTTTTCAATGGCAAAAATCAATGAATATTGTAAATGCACAAACAGTAATATCTCCACATTGCACGGTGCAATTCTGAAATTTTTAGCTTTTTCCTGTTAATCCTAGCATGATAAAGAAGATTCAAAGAGAGTGAGATGCCAGCTCCTTTCATTCAGTCAGTAGCTTCAAACATTTCTGGTATATGAAAAACATGTTTTTCAATGGCAAAAATCAATGAATATTGTAAATGCACAAACAGTAATATCTCCACATTGCAAGGTGCAATTCTGAAATTTTTTGCTTTTTCCTGTTAATCCTAGCATGATAAAGAAGATTCAAAGAGAGTGAGATGCCAGCTCCTTTCATTCAGTCAGTAGCTTCAAACATTTCTGGTATATGAAAAACATGTTTTTCAATGGCAAAAATCAATGAATATTGTAAATGCACAAACAGTAATATCTCCACATTGCAAGGTGCAATTCTGAAATTTTTTGCTTTTTCCTGCTAATCCTAGCATGATAAAGAAGATTCAAAGAGAGTGAGATGCCAGCTCCTTTCATTCAGTCAGTAGCTTCAAACATTTCTGGTATATGAAAAACATGTTTTTCAATGGCAAAAATCAATGAATATTGTAAATGCACAAACAGTAATATCTCCACATTGCACGGTGCAATTCTGAAATTTTTAGCTTTTTCCTGTTAATCCTAGCATGATAAAGAAGATTCAAAGAGAGTGAGATGCCAGCTCCTTTCATTCAGTCAGTAGCTTCAAACATTTCTGGTATATGAAAAACATGTTTTTCAATGGCAAAAATCAATGAATATTGTAAATGCACAAACAGTAATATCTCCACATTGCAAGGTGCAATTCTGAAATTTTTTGCTTTTTCCTGCTAATCCTAGCATGATAAAGAAGATTCAAAGAGAGTGAGATGCCAGCTCCTTTCATTCAGTCAGTAGCTTCAAACATTTCTGGTATATGAAAAACATGTTTTTCAATGGCAAAAATCAATGAATATTGTAAATGCACAAACAGTAATATCTCCACATTGCAAGGTGCAATTCTGAAATTTTTTGCTTTTTCCTGCTAATCCTAGCATGATAAAGAAGATTCAAAGAGAGTGAGATGCCAGCTCCTTTCATTCAGTCAGTAGCTTCAAACATTTCTGGTATATGAAAAACATGTTTTTCAATGGCAAAAATCAATGAATATTGTAAATGCACAAACAGTAATATCTCCACATTGCACGGTGCAATTCTGAAATTTTTAGCTTTTTCCTGTTAATCCTAGCATGATAAAGAAGATTCAAAGAGAGTGAGATGCCAGCTCCTTTCATTCAGTCAGTAGCTTCAAACATTTCTGGTATATGAAAAACATGTTTTTCAATGGCAAAAATCAATGAAAGTTGTAAATGCACAAACAGTAATATCTCCACATTGCAAGGTGCAATTCTGAAATTTTTTGCTTTTTCCTGCTAATCCTAGCATGATAAAGAAGATTCAAAGAGAGTGAGATGCCAGCTCCTTTCATTCAGTCAGTAGCTTCAATCATTTCTGGTATATGAAAAACATGTTTTTCAATGGCAAAAATCAATGAATATTGTAAATGCACAAACATTAATATCTCCACATTGCACGGTGCAATTCTGAAATTTTTAGCTTTTTCCTGTTAATCCTAGCATGATAAAGAAGATTCAAAGAGAGTGAGATGCCAGCTCATTTCATTCAGTCAGTAGCTTCAAACATTTCTGGACGTTTTTCAATGGCAAAAATCAATGAATATTGTAAATGCACAAACAGTAATATCTCCACATTGCAAGGTGCAATTCTGAAATTTTTTGCTTTTTCCTGCTAATCCTAGCATGATAAAGAAGATTCAAAGAGAGTGAGATGCCAGCTCCTTTCATTCAGTCAGTAGCTTCAAACATTTCTGGTATATGAAAAACATGTTTTTCAATGGCAAAAATCAATGAATATTGTAAATGCACAAACAGTAATATCTCCACATTGCACGGTGCAATTCTGAAATTTTTAGCTTTTTCCTGTTAATCCTAGCATGATAAAGAAGATTCAAAGAGAGTGAGATGCCAGCTCCTTTCATTCAGTCAGTAGCTTCAAACATTTTTGGTATATGAAAAACATGTTTTTCAATGGCAAAAATCAATGAATATTGTAAATGCACAAACAGTAATATCTCCACATTGCAAGGTGCAATTCTGAAATTTTTTGCTTTTTCCTGTTAATCCTAGCATGATAAAGATTCAAAGAGAGTGAGATGCCAGCTCCTTTCATTCAGTCAGTAGCTTCAAACATTTCTGGTATATGAAAAACATGTTTTTCAATGGCAAAAATCAATGAATATTGTAAATGCACAAACAGTAATATCTCCACATTGCAAGGTGCAATTCTGAAATTTTTTGCTTTTTCCTGCTAATCCTAGCATGATGAAGATTCAAAGAGAGTGAGATGCCAGCTCCTTTCATTCAGTCAGTAGCTTCAAACATTTCTGGTATATGAAAAACATGTTTTTCAATGGTAAAAATCAATGAATATTGTAAATGCACAAACAGTAATATCTCCACATTGCACGGTGCAATTCTGAAATTTTTAGCTTTTTCCTGTTAATCCTAGCATGATAAAGAAGATTCAAAGAGAGTGAGATGCCAGCTCCTTTCATTCAGTCAGTAGCTTCAAACATTTCTGGTATATGAAAAACATGTTTTTCAATGGCAAAAATCAATGAATATTGTAAATGCACAAACAGTAATATCTCCACATTGCAAGGTGCAATTCTGAAATTTTTTGCTTTTTCCTGTTAATCCTAGCATGATAAAGAAGATTCAAAGAGAGTGAGATGCCAGCTCCTTTCATTCAGTCAGTAGCTTCAAACATTTCTGGTATATGAAAAACATGTTTTTCAATGGCAAAAATCAATGAATATTGTAAATGCACAAACAGTAATATCTCCACATTGCACGGTGCAATTCTGAAATTTTTAGCTTTTTCCTGTTAATCCTAGCATGATAAAGAAGATTCAAAGAGAGTGAGATGCCAGCTCCTTTCATTCAGTCAGTAGCTTCAAACATTTCTGGTATATGAAAAACATGTTTTTCAATGGCAAAAATCAATGAATATTGTAAATGCACAAACAGTAATATCTCCACATTGCAAGGTGCAATTCTGAAATTTTTTGCTTTTTCCTGTTAATCCTAGCATGATAAAGAAGATTCAAAGAGAGTGAGATGCCAGCTCCTTTCATTCAGTCAGTAGCTTCAAACATTTCTGGTATATGAAAAACATGTTTTTCAATGGCAAAAATCAATGAATATTGTAAATGCACAAACAGTAATATCTCCACATTGCAAGGTGCAATTCTGAAATTTTTTGCTTTTTCCTGCTAATACTAGCATGATAAAGAAGATTCAAAGAGAGTGAGATGCCAGCTCCTTTCATTCAGTCAGTAGCTTCAAACATTTCTGGTATATGAAAAACATGTTTTTCAATGGCAAAAATCAATGAATATTGTAAATGCACAAACAGTAATATCTCCACATTGCACGGTGCAATTCTGAAATTTTTAGCTTTTTCCTGTTAATCCTAGCATGATAAAGAAGATTCAAAGAGAGTGAGATGCCAGCTCCTTTCATTCAGTCAGTAGCTTCAAACATTTCTGGTATATGAAAAACATGTTTTTCAATGGCAAAAATCAATGAATATTGTAAATGCACAAACAGTAATATCTCCACATTGCAAGGTGCAATTCTGAAATTTTTTGCTTTTTCCTGTTAATCCTAGCATGATAAAGAAGATTCAAAGAGAGTGAGATGCCAGCTCCTTTCATTCAGTCAGTAGCTTCAAACATTTCTGGTATATGAAAAACATGTTTTTCAATGGCAAAAATCAATGAATATTGTAAATGCACAAACAGTAATATCTCCACATTGCACGGTGCAATTCTGAAATTTTTAGCTTTTTCCTGTTAATCCTAGCATGATAAAGAAGATTCAAAGAGAGTGAGATGCCAGCTCCTTTCATTCAGTCAGTAGCTTCAAACATTTCTGGTATATGAAAAACATGTTTTTCAATGGCAAAAATCAATGAATATTGTAAATGCACAAACAGTAATATCTCCACATTGCAAGGTGCAATTCTGAAATTTTTTGCTTTTTCCTGCTAATCCTAGCATGATAAAGAAGATTCAAAGAGAGTGAGATGCCAGCTCCTTTCATTCAGTCAGTAGCTTCAAACATTTCTGGTATATGAAAAACATGTTTTTCAATGGCAAAAATCAATGAATATTGTAAATGCACAAACAGTAATATCTCCACATTGCACGGTGCAATTCTGAAATTTTTAGCTTTTTCCTGTTAATCCTAGCATGATAAAGAAGATTCAAAGAGAGTGAGATGCCAGCTCCTTTCATTCAGTCAGTAGCTTCAAACATTTCTGGTATATGAAAAACATGTTTTTCAATGGCAAAAATCAATGAATATTGTAAATGCACAAACAGTAATATCTCCACATTGCAAGGTGCAATTCTGAAATTTTTTGCTTTTTCCTGCTAATCCTAGCATGATAAAGAAGATTCAAAGAGAGTGAGATGCCAGCTCCTTTCATTCAGTCAGTAGCTTCAAACATTTCTGGTATATGAAAAACATGTTTTTCAATGGCAAAAATCAATGAATATTGTAAATGCACAAACAGTAATATCTCCACATTGCACGGTGCAATTCTGAAATTTTTAGCTTTTTCCTGTTAATCCTAGCATGATAAAGAAGATTCAAAGAGAGTGAGATGCCAGCTCCTTTCATTCAGTCAGTAGCTTCAAACATTTCTGGTATATGAAAAACATGTTTTTCAATGGCAAAAATCAATGAATATTGTAAATGCACAAACAGTAATATCTCCACATTGCAAGGTGCAATTCTGAAATTTTTTGCTTTTTCCTGCTAATCCTAGCATGATAAAGAAGATTCAAAGAGAGTGAGATGCCAGCTCCTTTCATTCAGTCAGTAGCTTCAAACATTTCTGGTATATGAAAAACATGTTTTTCAATGGCAAAAATCAATGAATATTGTAAATGCACAAACAGTAATATCTCCACATTGCACGGTGCAATTCTGAAATTTTTAGCTTTTTCCTGTTAATTCTAGCATGATAAAGAAGATTCAAAGAGAGTGAGATGCCAGCTCCTTTCATTCAGTCAGTAGCTTCAAACATTTCTGGTATATGAAAAACATGTTTTTCAATGGCAAAAATCAATGAATATTGTAAATGCACAAACAGTAATTCTCCACATTGCAAGGTGCAATTCTGAAATTTTTTGCTTTTTCCTGCTAATCCTAGCATGATAAAGAAGATTCAAAGAGAGTGAGATGCCAGCTCCTTTCATTCAGTCAGAAGCTTCAAACATTTCTGGTATATGAAAAACATGTTTTTCAATGGCAAAAATCAATGAATATTGTAAATGCACAAACAGTAATATCTCCACATTGCACGGTGCAATTCTGAAATTTTTAGCTTTTTCCTGTTAATCCTAGCATGATAAAGAAGATTCAAAGAGAGTGAGATGCCAGCTCCTTTCATTCAGTCAGTAGCTTCAAACATTTCTGGTATATGAAAAACATGTTTTTCAATGGCAAAAATCAATGAATATTGTAAATGCACAAACAGTAATATCTCCACATTGCAAGGTGCAATTCTGAAATTTTTTGCTTTTTCCTGTTAATCCTAGCATGATAAAGAAGATTCAAAGAGAGTGAGATGCCAGCTCCTTTCATTCAGTCAGTAGCTTCAAACATTTCTGGTATATGAAAAACATGTTTTTCAATGGCAAAAATCAATGAATATTGTAAATGCACAAACAGTAATATCTCCACATTGCAAGGTGCAATTCTGAAATTTTTTGCTTTTTCCTGCTAATCCTAGCATGATAAAGAAGATTCAAAGAGAGTGAGATGCCAGCTCCTTTCATTCAGTCAGTAGCTTCAAACATTTCTGGTATATGAAAAACATGTTTTTCAATGGCAAAAATCAATGAATATTGTAAATGCACAAACAGTAATATCTCCACATTGCACGGTGCAATTCTGAAATTTTTAGCTTTTTCCTGTTAATCCTAGCATGATAAAGAAGATTCAAAGAGAGTGAGATGCCAGCTCCTTTCATTCAGTCAGTAGCTTCAAACATTTCTGGTATATGAAAAACATGTTTTTCAATGGCAAAAATCAATGAATATTGTAAATGCACAAACAGTAATATCTCCACATTGCAAGGTGCAATTCTGAAATTTTTTGCTTTTTCCTGCTAATCCTAGCATGATAAAGAAGATTCAAAGAGAGTGAGATGCCAGCTCCTTTCATTCAGTCAGTAGCTTCAAACATTTCTGGTATATGAAAAACATGTTTTTCAATGGCAAAAATCAATGAATATTGTAAATGCACAAACAGTAATATCTCCACATTGCACGGTGCAATTCTGAAATTTTTAGCTTTTTCCTGTTAATCCTAGCATGATAAAGAAGATTCAAAGAGAGTGAGATGCCAGCTCCTTTCATTCAGTCAGTAGCTTCAAACATTTCTGGACGTTTTTCAATGGCAAAAATCAATGAATATTGTAAATGCACAAACAGTAATATCTCCACATTGCAAGGTGCAATTCTGAAATTTTTTGCTTTTTCCTGTTAATCCTAGCATGATAAAGAAGATTCAAAGAGAGTGAGATGCCAGCTCCTTTCATTCAGTCAGTAGCTTCAAACATTTCTGGTATATGAAAAACATGTTTTTCAATGGCAAAAATCAATGAATATTGTAAATGCACAAACAGTAATATCTCCACATTGCACGGTGCAATTCTGAAATTTTTAGCTTTTTCCTGTTAATCCTAGCATGATAAAGAAGATTCAAAGAGAGTGAGATGCCAGCTCCTTTCATTCAGTCAGTAGCTTCAAACATTTCTGGTATATGAAAAACATGTTTTTCAATGGCAAAAATCAATGAATATTGTAAATGCACAAACAGTAATATCTCCACATTGCAAGGTGCAATTCTGAAATTTTTTGCTTTTTCCTGTTAATCCTAGCATGATAAAGAAGATTCAAAGAGAGTGAGATGCCAGCTCCTTTCATTCAGTCAGTAGCTTCAAACATTTCTGGTATATGAAAAACATGTTTTTCAATGGCAAAAATCAATGAATATTGTAAATGCACAAACAGTAATATCTCCACATTGCAAGGTGCAATTCTGAAATTTTTTGGTTTTTCCTGCTAATCCTAGCATGATAAAGAAGATTCAAAGAGAGTGAGATGCCAGCTCCTTTCATTCAGTCAGTAGCTTCAAACATTTCTGGTATATGAAAAACATGTTTTTCAATGGCAAAAATCAATGAATATTGTAAATGCACAAACATTAATATCTCCACATTGCACGGTGCAATTCTGAAATTTTTAGCTTTTTCCTGTTAATCCTAGCATGATAAAGAAGATTCAAAGAGAGTGAGATGCCAGCTCCTTTCATTCAGTCAGTAGCTTCAAACATTTCTGGTATATGAAAAACATGTTTTTCAATGGCAAAAATCAATGAATATTGTAAATGCACAAACAGTAATATCTCCACATTGCAAGGTGCAATTCTGAAATTTTTTGCTTTTTCCTGCTAATCCTAGCATGATAAAGAAGATTCAAAGAGAGTGAGATGCCAGCTCCTTTCATTCAGTCAGTAGCTTCAAACATTTCTGGTATATGAAAAACATGTTTTTCAATGGCAAAAATCAATGAATATTGTAAATGCACAAACAGTAATATCTCCACATTGCACGGTGCAATTCTGAAATTTTTAGCTTTTTCCTGTTAATCCTAGCATGATAAAGAAGATTCAAAGAGAGTGAGATGCCAGCTCCTTTCATTCAGTCAGTAGCTTCAAACATTTCTGGACGTTTTTCAATGGCAAAAATCAATGAATATTGTAAATGCACAAACAGTAATATCTCCACATTGCAAGGTGCAATTCTGAAATTTTTTGCTTTTTCCTGTTAATCCTAGCATGATAAAGAAGATTCAAAGAGAGTGAGATGCCAGCTCCTTTCATTCAGTCAGTAGCTTCAAACATTTCTGGTATATGAAAAACATGTTTTTCAATGGCAAAAATCAATGAATATTGTAAATGCACAAACAGTAATATCTCCACATTGCACGGTGCAATTCTGAAATTTTTAGCTTTTTCCTGTTAATCCTACCATGATAAAGATTCAAAGAGAGTGAGATGCTAGCTCCTTTCATTCAGTCAGTAGCTTCAAACATTTCTGGTATATGAAAAACATGTTTTTCAATGGCAAAAATCAATGAATATTGTAAATGCACAAACAGTAATATCTCCACATTGCAAGGTGCAATTCTGAAATTTTTTGCTTTTTCCTGTTAATCCTAGCATGATAAAGAAGATTCAAAGAGAGTGAGATGCCAGCTCATTTCATTCAGTCAGTAGCTTCAAACATTTCTGGACGTTTTTCAATGGCAAAAATCAATGAATATTGTAAATGCACAAACAGTAATATCTCCACATTGCAAGGTGCAATTCTGAAATTTTTTGCTTTTTCCTGTTAATCCTAGCATGATAAAGAAGATTCAAAGAGAGTGAGATGCCAGCTCCTTTCATTCAGTCAGTAGCTTCAAACATTTCTGGTATATGAAAAACATGTTTTTCAATGGCAAAAATCAATGAATATTGTAAATGCACAAACAGTAATATCTCCACATTGCAAGGTGCAATTCTGAAATTTTTTGCTTTTTCCTGCTAATCCTAGCATGATAAAGAAGATTCAAAGAGAGTGAGATGCCAGCTCCTTTCATTCAGTCAGTAGCTTCAAACATTTCTGGTATATGAAAAACATGTTTTTCAATGGCAAAAATCAATGAATATTGTAAATGCACAAACAGTAATATCTCCACATTGCACGGTGCAATTCTGAAATTTTTAGCTTTTTCCTGTTAATCCTAGCATGATAAAGAAGATTCAAAGAGAGTGAGATGCCAGCTCCTTTCATTCAGTCAGTAGCTTCAAACATTTCTGGTATATGAAAAATATGTTTTTCAATGGCAAAAATCAATGAATATTGTAAATGCACAAACAGTAATATCTCCACATTGCAAGGTGCAATTCTGAAATTTTTTGCTTTTTCCTGCTAATCCTAGCATGATAAAGAAGATTCAAAGAGAGTGAGATGCCAGCTCCTTTCATTCAGTCAGTAGCTTCAAACATTTCTGGTATATGAAAAACATGTTTTTCAATGGCAAAAATCAATGCATATTGTAAATGCACAAACAGTAATATCTCCACATTGCACGGTGCAATTCTGAAATTTTTAGCTTTTTCCTGTTAATCCTAGCATGATAAAGAAGATTCAAAGAGAGTGAGATGCCAGCTCCTTTCATTCAGTCAGTAGCTTCAAACATTTCTGGTATATGAAAAACATGTTTTTCAATGGCAAAAATCAATGAATATTGTAAATGCACAAACAGTAATATCTCCACATTGCAAGGTGCAATTCTGAAATTTTTAGCTTTTTCCTGTTAATCCTAGCATGATAAAGAAGATTCAAAGAGAGTGAGATGCCAGCTCCTTTCATTCAGTCAGTAGCTTCAAACATTTCTGGTATATGAAAAACATGTTTTTCAATGGCAAAAATCAATGAATATTGTAAATGCACAAACAGTAATATCTCCACATTGCAAGGTGCAATTCTGAAATTTTTTGCTTTTTCCTGTTAATCCTAGCATGATAAAGAAGATTCAAAGAGAGTGAGATGCCAGCTCCTTTCATTCAGTCAGTAGCTTCAAACATTTCTGGTATATGAAAAACATGTTTTTCAATGGCAAAAATCAATGAATATTGTAAATGCACAAACAGTAATATCTCCACATTGCAAGGTGCAATTCTGAAATTTTTTGCTTTTTCCTGCTAATCCTAGCATGATAAAGAAGATTCAAAGAGAGTGAGATGCCAGCTCCTTTCATTCAGTCAGTAGCTTCAAACATTTCTGGTATATGAAAAACATGTTTTTCAATGGCAAAAATCAATGAATATTGTAAATGCACAAACAGTAATATCTCCACATTGCACGGTGCAATTCTGAAATTTTTAGCTTTTTCCTGTTAATCCTAGCATGATAAAGAAGATTCAAAGAGAGTGAGATGCCAGCTCCTTTCATTCAGTCAGTAGCTTCAAACATTTCTGGTATATGAAAAACATGTTTTTCAATGGCAAAAATCAATGAATATTGTAAATGCACAAACAGTAATATCTCCACATTGCAAGGTGCAATTCTGAAATTTTTTGCTTTTTCCTGCTAATCCTAGCATGATAAAGAAGATTCAAAGAGAGTGAGATGCCAGCTCCTTTCATTCAGTCAGTAGCTTCAAACATTTCTGGTATATGAAAAACATGTTTTTCAATGGCAAAAATCAATGAATATTGTAAATGCACAAACAGTAATATCTCCACATTGCACGGTGCAATTCTGAAATTTTTAGCTTTTTCCTGTTAATCCTAGCATGATAAAGAAGATTCAAAGAGAGTGAGATGCCAGCTCCTTTCATTCAGTCAGTAGCTTCAAACATTTCTGGTATATGAAAAACATGTTTTTCAATGGCAAAAATCAATGAATATTGTAAATGCACAAACAGTAATATCTCCACATTGCAAGGTGCAATTCTGAAATTTTTTGCTTTTTCCTGCTAATCCTAGCATGATAAAGAAGATTCAAAGAGAGTGAGATGCCAGCTCCTTTCATTCAGTCAGTAGCTTCAAACATTTCTGGTATATGAAAAACATGTTTTTCAATGGCAAAAATCAATGAATATTGTAAATGCACAAACAGTAATATCTCCACATTGCACTGTGCAATTCTGAAATTTTTAGCTTTTTCCTGTTAATCCTAGCATGATAAAGAAGATTCAAAGAGAGTGAGATGCCAGCTCCTTTCATTCAGTCAGTAGCTTCAAACATTTCTGGTATATGAAAAACATGTTTTTCAATGGCAAAAATCAATGAATATTGTAAATGCACAAACAGTAATATCTCCACATTGCACGGTGCAATTCTGAAATTTTTAGCTTTTTCCTGTTAATCCTAGCATGATAAAGAAGATTCAAAGAGAGTGAGATGCCAGCTCCTTTCATTCAGTCAGTAGCTTCAAACATTTCTGGTATATGAAAAACATGTTTTTCAATGGCAAAAATCAATGAATATTGTAAATGCACAAACAGTAATATCTCCACATTGCAAGGTGCAATTCTGAAATTTTTTGCTTTTTCCTGTTAATCCTAGCATGATAAAGAAGATTCAAAGAGAGTGAGATGCCAGCTCCTTTCATTCAGTCAGTAGCTTCAAACATTTCTGGTATATGAAAAACATGTTTTTCAATGGCAAAAATCAATGAATATTGTAAATGCACAAACAGTAATATCTCCACATTGCAAGGTGCAATTCTGAAATTTTTTGCTTTTTCCTGCTAATCCTAGCATGATAAAGAAGATTCAAAGAGAGTGAGATGCCAGCTCCTTTCATTCAGTCAGTAGCTTCAAACATTTCTGGTATATGAAAAACATGTTTTTCAATGGCAAAAATCAATGAATATTGTAAATGCACAAACAGTAATATCTCCACATTGCACGGTGCAATTCTAAAATTTTTAGCTTTTTCCTGTTAATCCTAGCATGATAAAGAAGATTCAAAGAGAGTGAGATGCCAGCTCCTTTCATTCAGTCAGTAGCTTCAAACATTTCTGGTATATGAAAAACATGTTTTTCAATGGCAAAAATCAATGAATATTGTAAATGCACAAACAGTAATATCTCCACATTGCAAGGTGCAATTCTGAAATTTTTTGCTTTTTCCTGCTAATCCTAGCATGATAAAGAAGATTCAAAGAGAGTGAGATGCCAGCTCCTTTCATTCAGTCAGTAGCTTCAAACATTTCTGGTATATGAAAAACATGTTTTTCAATGGCAAAAATCAATGAATATTGTAAATGCACAAACAGTAATATCTCCACATTGCACGGTGCAATTCTGAAATTTTTAGCTTTTTCCTGTTAATCCTAGCATGATAAAGAAGATTCAAAGAGAGTGAGATGCCAGCTCCTTTCATTCAGTCAGTAGCTTCAAACATTTCTGGACGTTTTTCAATGGCAAAAATCAATGAATATTGTAAATGCACAAACAGTAATATCTCCACATTGCAAGGTGCAATTCTGAAATTTTTTGCTTTTTCCTGCTAATCCTAGCATGATAAAGAAGATTCAAAGAGAGTGAGATGCCAGCTCCTTTCATTCAGTCAGTAGCTTCAAACATTTCTGGTATATGAAAAACATGTTTTTCAATGGCAAAAATCAATGAATATTGTAAATGCACAAACAGTAATATCTCCACATTGCACGGTGCAATTCTGAAATTTTTAGCTTTTTCCTGTTAATCCTAGCATGATAAAGAAGATTCAAAGAGAGTGAGATGCCAGCTCCTTTCATTCAGTCAGTAGCTTCAAACATTTCTGGTATATGAAAAACATGTTTTTCAATGGCAAAAATCAATGAATATTGTAAATGCACAAACAGTAATATCTCCACATTGCAAGGTGCAATTCTGAAATTTTTTGCTTTTTCCTGTTAATCCTAGCATGATAAAGAAGATTCAAAGAGAGTGAGATGCCAGCTCCTTTCATTCAGTCAGTAGCTTCAAACATTTCTGGTATATGAAAAACATGTTTTTCAATGGCAAAAATCAATGAATATTGTAAATGCACAAACAGTAATATCTCCTCATTGCAAGGTGCAATTCTGAAATTTTTTGCTTTTTCCTGCTAATCCTAGCATGATGAAGATTCAAAGAGAGTGAGATGCCAGCTCCTTTCATTCAGTCAGTAGCTTCAAACATTTCTGGTATATGAAAAACATGTTTTTCAATGGCAAAAATCAATGAATATTGTAAATGCACAAACAGTAATATCTCCACATTGCACGGTGCAATTCTGAAATTTTTAGCTTTTTCCTGTTAATCCTAGCATGATAAAGAAGATTCAAAGAGAGTGAGATGCCAGCTCCTTTCATTCAGTCAGTAGCTTCAAACATTTCTGGTATTTGAAAAACATGTTTTTCAATGGCAAAAATCAATGAATATTGTAAATGCACAAACAGTAATATCTCCACATTGCAAGGTGCAATTCTGAAATTTTTTGCTTTTTCCTGTTAATCCTAGCATGATAAAGAAGATTCAAAGAGAGTGAGATGCCAGCTCCTTTCATTCAGTCAGTAGCTTCAAACATTTCTGGTATATGAAAAACATGTTTTTCAATGGCAAAAATCAATGAATATTGTAAATGCACAAAAAGTAATATCTCCACATTGCACGGTGCAATTCTGAAATTTTTAGCTTTTTCCTGTTAATCCTAGCATGATAAAGAAGATTCAAAGAGAGTGAGATGCCAGCTCCTTTCATTCAGTCAGTAGCTTCAAACATTTCTGGTATATGAAAAACATGTTTTTCAATGGCAAAAATCAATGAATATTGTAAATGCACAAACAGTAATATCTCCACATTGCAAGGTGCAATTCTGAAATTTTTTGCTTTTTCCTGTTAATCCTAGCATGATAAAGAAGATTCAAAGAGAGTGAGATGCCAGCTCCTTTCATTCAGTCAGTAGCTTCAAACATTTCTGGTATATGAAAAACATGTTTTTCAATGGGAAAAATCAATGAATATTGTAAATGCACAAACAGTAATATCTCCACATTGCAAGGTGCAATTCTGAAATTTTTTGCTTTTTCCTGCTAATACTAGCATGATAAAGAAGATTCAAAGAGAGTGAGATGCCAGCTCCTTTCATTCAGTCAGTAGCTTCAAACATTTCTGGTATATGAAAAACATGTTTTTCAATGGCAAAAATCAATGAATATTGTAAATGCACAAACAGTAATATCTCCACATTGCACGGTGCAATTCTGAAATTTTTAGCTTTTTCCTGTTAATCCTAGCATGATAAAGAAGATTCAAAGAGAGTGAGATGCCAGCTCCTTTCATTCAGTCAGTAGCTTCAAACATTTCTGGTATATGAAAAACATGTTTTTCAATGGCAAAAATCAATGAATATTGTAAATGCACAAACAGTAATATCTCCACATTGCAAGGTGCAATTCTGAAATTTTTTGCTTTTTCCTGTTAATCCTAGCATGATAAAGAAGATTCAAAGAGAGTGAGATGCCAGCTCCTTTCATTCAGTCAGTAGCTTCAAACATTTCTGGTATATGAAAAACATGTTTTTCAATGGCAAAAATCAATGAATATTGTAAATGCACAAACAGTAATATCTCCACATTGCACGGTGCAATTCTGAAATTTTTAGCTTTTTCCTGTTAATCCTAGCATGATAAAGAAGATTCAAAGAGAGTGAGATGCCAGCTCCTTTCATTCAGTCAGTAGCTTCAAACATTTCTGGTATATGAAAAACATGTTTTTCAATGGCAAAAATCAATGAATATTGTAAATGCACAAACAGTAATATCTCCACATTGCAAGGTGCAATTCTGAAATTTTTTGCTTTTTCCTGCTAATCCTAGCATGATGAAGATTCAAAGAGAGTGAGATGCCAGCTCCTTTCAGTCAGTAGCTTCAAACATTTCTGGTATATGAAAAACATGTTTTTCAATGGCAAAAATCAATGAATATTGTAAATGCACAAACAGTAATATCTCCACATTGCACGGTGCAATTCTGAAATTTTTAGCTTTTTCCTGTTAATCCTAGCATGATAAAGAAGATTCAAAGAGAGTGAGATGCCAGCTCCTTTCATTCAGTCAGTAGCTTCAAACATTTCTGGTATATGAAAAACATGTTTTTCAATGGCAAAAATCAATGAATATTGTAAATGCACAAACAGTAATATCTCCACATTGCACGGTGCAATTCTGAAATTTTTAGCTTTTTCCTGTTAATCCTAGCATGATAAAGAAGATTCAAAGAGAGTGAGATGCCAGCTCCTTTCATTCAGTCAGTAGCTTCAAACATTTCTGGTATATGAAAAACATGTTTTTCAATGGCAAAAATCAATGAATATTGTAAATGCACAAACAGTAATATCTCCACATTGCAAGGTGCAATTCTGAAATTTTTTGCTTTTTCCTGCTAATCCTAGCATGATAAAGAAGATTCAAAGAGAGTGAGATGCCAGCTCCTTTCATTCAGTCAGTAGCTTCAAACATTTCTGGTATATGAAAAACATGTTTTTCAATGGCAAAAATCAATGAATATTGTAAATGCACAAACAGTAATATCTCCACATTGCACGGTGCAATTCTGAAATTTTTAGCTTTTTCCTGTTAATCCTAGCATGATAAAGAAGATTCAAAGAGAGTGAGATGCCAGCTCCTTTCATTCAGTCAGTAGCTTCAAACATTTCTGGTATATGAAAAACATGTTTTTCAATGGCAAAAATCAATGAATATTGTAAATGCACAAACAGTAATATCTCCACATTGCAAGGTGCAATTCTGAAATTTTTTGCTTTTTCCTGCTAATCCTAGCATGATAAAGAAGATTCAAAGAGAGTGAGATGCCAGCTCCTTTCATTCAGTCAGTAGCTTCAAACATTTCTGGTATATGAAAAACATGTTTTTCAATGGCAAAAATCAATGAATATTGTAAATGCACAAACAGTAATATCTCCACATTGCAAGGTGCAATTCTGAAATTTTTTGCTTTTTCCTGCTAATCCTAGCATGATAAAGAAGATTCAAAGAGAGTGAGATGCCAGCTCCTTTCATTCAGTCAGTAGCTTCAAACATTTCTGGTATATGAAAAACATGTTTTTCAATGGCAAAAATCAATGAATATTGTAAATGCACAAACAGTAATATCTCCACATTGCACGGTGCAATTCTGAAATTTTTAGCTTTTTCCTGTTAATCCTAGCATGATAAAGAAGATTCAAAGAGAGTGAGATGCCAGCTCCTTTCATTCAGTCAGTAGCTTCAAACATTTCTGGTATATGAAAAACATGTTTTTCAATGGCAAAAATCAATGAATATTGTAAATGCACAAACAGTAATATCTCCACATTGCAAGGTGCAATTCTGAAATTTTTTGCTTTTTCCTGCTAATCCTAGCATGATAAAGAAGATTCAAAGAGAGTGAGATGCCAGCTCCTTTCATTCAGTCAGAAGCTTCAAACATTTCTGGTATATGAAAAACATGTTTTTCAATGGCAAAAATCAATGAATATTGTAAATGCACAAACAGTAATATCTCCACATTGCAAGGTGCAATTCTGAAATTTTTTGCTTTGTCCTGCTAATCCTAGCATGATAAAGAAGATTCAAAGAGAGTGAGATGCCAGCTCCTTTCATTCAGTCAGTAGCTTCAAACATTTCTGGTATATGAAAAACATGTTTTTCAATGGCAAAAATCAATGAATATTGTAAATGCACAAACAGTAATATCTCCACATTGCAAGGTGCAATTCTGAAATTTTTAGCTTTTTCCTGTTAATCCTAGCATGATAAAGAAGATTCAAAGAGAGTGAGATGCCAGCTCCTTTCATTCAGTCAGTAGCTTCAAACATTTCTGGTATATGAAAAACATGTTTTTCAATGGCAAAAATCAATGAATATTGTAAATGCACAAACAGTAATATCTCCACATTGCAAGGTGCAATTCTGAAATTTTTTGCTTTTTCCTGTTAATCCTAGCAAGATAAAGAAGATTCAAAGAGAGTGAGATGCCAGCTCCTTTCATTCAGTCAGTAGCTTCAAACATTTCTGGTATATGAAAAACATGTTTTTCAATGGCAAAAATCAATGAATATTGTAAATGCACAAACAGTAATATCTCCACATTGCAAGGTGCAATTCTGAAATTTTTTGCTTTTTCCTGCTAATCCTAGCATGATAAAGAAGATTCAAAGAGAGTGAGATGCCAGCTCCTTTCATTCAGTCAGTAGCTTCAAACATTTCTGGTATATGAAAAACATGTTTTTCAATGGCAAAAATCAATGAATATTGTAAATGCACAAACAGTAATATCTCCACATTGCACGGTGCAATTCTGAAATTTTTAGCTTTTTCCTGTTAATCCTAGCATGATAAAGAAGATTCAAAGAGAGTGAGATGCCAGCTCCTTTCATTCAGTCAGTAGCTTCAAACATTTCTGGTATATGAAAAACATGTTTTTCAATGGCAAAAATCAATGAATATTGTAAATGCACAAACAGTAATATCTCCACATTGCAAGGTGCAATTCTGAAATTTTTTGCTTTTTCCTGCTAATCCTAGCATGATAAAGAAGATTCAAAGAGAGTGAGATGCCAGCTCCTTTCATTCAGTCAGTAGCTTCAAACATTTCTGGTATATGAAAAACATGTTTTTCAATGGCAAAAATCAATGAATATTGTAAATGCACAAACAGTAATATCTCCACATTGCACGGTGCAATTCTGAAATTTTTAGCTTTTTCCTGTTAATCCTAGCATGATAAAGAAGATTCAAAGAGAGTGAGATGCCAGCTCCTTTCATTCAGTCAGTAGCTTCAAACATTTCTGGTATATGAAAAACATGTTTTTCAATGGCAAAAATCAATGAATATTGTAAATGCACAAACAGTAATATCTCCACATTGCAAGGTGCAATTCTGAAATTTTTTGCTTTTTCCTGTTAATCCTAGCATGATAAAGAAGATTCAAAGAGAGTGAGATGCCAGCTCCTTTCATTCAGTCAGTAGCTTCAAACATTTCTGGTATATGAAAAACATGTTTTTCAATGGCAAAAATCAATGAATATTGTAAATGCACAAACAGTAATATCTCCACATTGCACGGTGCAATTCTGAAATTTTTAGCTTTTTCCTGTTAATCCTAGCATGATAAAGAAGATTCAAAGAGAGTGAGATGCCAGCTCCTTTCATTCAGTCAGTAGCTTCAAACATTTCTGGTATATGAAAAACATGTTTTTCAATGGCAAAAATCAATGAATATTGTAAATGCACAAACAGTAATATCTCCACATTGCAAGGTGCAATTCTGAAATTTTTTGCTTTTTCCTGCTAATCCTAGCATGATGAAGATTCAAAGAGAGTGAGATGCCAGCTCCTTTCAGTCAGTAGCTTCAAACATTTCTGGTATATGAAAAACATGTTTTTCAATGGCAAAAATCAATGAATATTGTAAATGCACAAACAGTAATATCTCCACATTGCACGGTGCAATTCTGAAATTTTTAGCTTTTTCCTGTTAATCCTAGCATGATAAAGAAGATTCAAAGAGAGTGAGATGCCAGCTCCTTTCATTCAGTCAGTAGCTTCAAACATTTCTGGTATATGAAAAACATGTTTTTCAATGGCAAAAATCAATGAATATTGTAAATGCACAAACAGTAATATCTCCACATTGCACGGTGCAATTCTGAAATTTTTAGCTTTTTCCTGTTAATCCTAGCATGATAAAGAAGATTCAAAGAGAGTGAGATGCCAGCTCCTTTCATTCAGTCAGTAGCTTCAAACATTTCTGGTATATGAAAAACATGTTTTTCAATGGCAAAAATCAATGAATATTGTAAATGCACAAACAGTAATATCTCCACATTGCAAGGTGCAATTCTGAAATTTTTTGCTTTTTCCTGCTAATCCTAGCATGATAAAGAAGATTCAAAGAGAGTGAGATGCCAGCTCCTTTCATTCAGTCAGTAGCTTCAAACATTTCTGGTATATGAAAAACATGTTTTTCAATGGCAAAAATCAATGAATATTGTAAATGCACAAACAGTAATATCTCCACATTGCACGGTGCAATTCTGAAATTTTTAGCTTTTTCCTGTTAATCCTAGCATGATAAAGAAGATTCAAAGAGAGTGAGATGCCAGCTCCTTTCATTCAGTCAGTAGCTTCAAACATTTCTGGTATATGAAAAACATGTTTTTCAATGGCAAAAATCAATGAATATTGTAAATGCACAAACAGTAATATCTCCACATTGCACGGTGCAATTCTGAAATTTTTAGCTTTTTCCTGTTAATCCTAGCATGATAAAGAAGATTCAAAGAGAGTGAGATGCCAGCTCCTTTCATTCAGTCAGTAGCTTCAAACATTTCTGGTATATGAAAAACATGTTTTTCAATGGCAAAAATCAATGAATATTGTAAATGCACAAACAGTAATATCTCCACATTGCAAGGTGCAATTCTGAAATTTTTTGCTTTTTCCTGCTAATCCTAGCATGATAAAGAAGATTCAAAGAGAGTGAGATGCCAGCTCCTTTCATTCAGTCAGAAGCTTCAAACATTTCTGGTATATGAAAAACATGTTTTTCAATGGCAAAAATCAATGAATATTGTAAATGCACAAACAGTAATATCTCCACATTGCAAGGTGCAATTCTGAAATTTTTTGCTTTGTCCTGTTAATCCTAGCATGATAAAGAAGATTCAAAGAGAGTGAGATGCCAGCTCCTTTCATTCAGTCAGTAGCTTCAAACATTTCTGGTATATGAAAAACATGTTTTTCAATGGCAAAAATCAATGAATATTGTAAATGCACAAACAGTAATATCTCCACATTGCAAGGTGCAATTCTGAAATTTTTAGCTTTTTCCTGTTAATCCTAGCATGATAAAGAAGATTCAAAGAGAGTGAGATGCCAGCTCCTTTCATTCAGTCAGTAGCTTCAAACATTTCTGGTATATGAAAAACATGTTTTTCAATGGCAAAAATCAATGAATATTGTAAATGCACAAACAGTAATATCTCCACATTGCACGGTGCAATTCTGAAATTTTTAGCTTTTTCCTGTTAATCCTAGCATGATAAAGAAGATTCAAAGAGAGTGAGATGCCAGCTCCTTTCATTCAGTCAGTAGCTTCAAACATTTCTGGTATATGAAAAACATGTTTTTCAATGGCAAAAATCAATGAATATTGTAAATGCACAAACAGTAATATCTCCACATTGCAAGGTGCAATTCTGAAATTTTTTGCTTTTTCCTGCTAATCCTAGCATGATAAAGAAGATTCAAAGAGAGTGAGATGCCAGCTCCTTTCATTCAGTCAGAAGCTTCAAACATTTCTGGTATATGAAAAACATGTTTTTCAATGGCAAAAATCAATGAATATTGTAAATGCACAAACAGTAATATCTCCACATTGCAAGGTGCAATTCTGAAATTTTTTGCTTTGTCCTGTTAATCCTAGCATGATAAAGAAGATTCAAAGAGAGTGAGATGCCAGCTCCTTTCATTCAGTCAGTAGCTTCAAACATTTCTGGTATATGAAAAACATGTTTTTCAATGGCAAAAATCAATGAATATTGTAAATGCACAAACAGTAATATCTCCACATTGCAAGGTGCAATTCTGAAATTTTTAGCTTTTTCCTGTTAATCCTAGCATGATAAAGAAGATTCAAAGAGAGTGAGATGCCAGCTCCTTTCATTCAGTCAGTAGCTTCAAACATTTCTGGTATATGAAAAACATGTTTTTCAATGGCAAAAATCAATGAATATTGTAAATGCACAAACAGTAATATCTCCACATTGCAAGGTGCAATTCTGAAATTTTTTGCTTTTTCCTGTTAATCCTAGCAAGATAAAGAAGATTCAAAGAGAGTGAGATGCCAGCTCCTTTCATTCAGTCAGTAGCTTCAAACATTTCTGGTATATGAAAAACATGTTTTTCAATGGCAAAAATCAATGAATATTGTAAATGCACAAACAGTAATATCTCCACATTGCAAGGTGCAATTCTGAAATTTTTTGCTTTTTCCTGCTAATCCTAGCATGATAAAGAAGATTCAAAGAGAGTGAGATGCCAGCTCCTTTCATTCAGTCAGTAGCTTCAAACATTTCTGGTATATGAAAAACATGTTTTTCAATGGCAAAAATCAATGAATATTGTAAATGCACAAACAGTAATATCTCCACATTGCACGGTGCAATTCTGAAATTTTTAGCTTTTTCCTGTTAATCCTAGCATGATAAAGAAGATTCAAAGAGAGTGAGATGCCAGCTCCTTTCATTCAGTCAGTAGCTTCAAACATTTCTGGTATATGAAAAACATGTTTTTCAATGGCAAAAATCAATGAATATTGTAAATGCACAAACAGTAATATCTCCACATTGCAAGGTGCAATTCTGAAATTTTTTGCTTTTTCCTGCTAATCCTAGCATGATAAAGAAGATTCAAAGAGAGTGAGATGCCAGCTCCTTTCATTCAGTCAGTAGCTTCAAACATTTCTGGTATATGAAAAACATGTTTTTCAATGGCAAAAATCAATGAATATTGTAAATGCACAAACAGTAATATCTCCACATTGCACAGTGCAATTCTGAAATTTTTAGCTTTTTCCTGTTAATCCTAGCATGATAAAGAAGATTCAAAGAGAGTGAGATGCCAGCTCCTTTCATTCAGTCAGTAGCTTCAAACATTTCTGGTATATGAAAAACATGTTTTTCAATGGCAAAAATCAATGAATATTGTAAATGCACAAACAGTAATATCTCCACATTGCAAGGTGCAATTCTGAAATTTTTTGCTTTTTCCTGCTAATCCTAGCATGATAAAGAAGATTCAAAGAGAGTGAGATGCCAGCTCCTTTCATTCAGTCAGTAGCTTCAAACATTTCTGGTATATGAAAAACATGTTTTTCAATGGCAAAAATCAATGAATATTGTAAATGCACAAACAGTAATATCTCCACATTGCACGGTGCAATTCTGAAATTTTTAGCTTTTTCCTGTTAATCCTAGCATGATAAAGAAGATTCAAAGAGAGTGAGATGCCAGCTCCTTTCATTCAGTCAGTAGCTTCAAACATTTCTGGTATATGAAAAACATGTTTTTCAATGGCAAAAATCAATGAATATTGTAAATGCACAAACAGTAATATCTCCACATTGCAAGGTGCAATTCTGAAATTTTTTGCTTTTTCCTGTTAATCCTAGCATGATAAAGATTCAAAGAGAGTGAGATGCCAGCTCCTTTCATTCAGTCAGTAGCTTCAAACATTTCTGGTATATGAAAAACATGTTTTTCAATGGCAAAAATGAATGAATATTGTAAATGCACAAACAGTAATATCTCCACATTGCAAGGTGCAATTCTGAAATTTTTTGCTTTTTCCTGCTAATCCTAGCATGATAAAGAAGATTCAAAGAGAGTGAGATGCCAGCTCCTTTCATTCAGTCAGTAGCTTCAAACATTTCTGGTATATGAAAAACATGTTTTTCAATGGCAAAAATCAATGAATATTGTAAATGCACAAACAGTAATATCTCCACATTGCACGGTGCAATTCTGAAATTTTTAGCTTTTTCCTGTTAATCCTAGCATGATAAAGAAGATTCAAAGAGAGTGAGATGCCAGCTCCTTTCATTCAGTCAGTAGCTTCAAACATTTCTGGTATATGAAAAACATGTTTTTCAATGGCAAAAATCAATGAATATTGTAAATGCACAAACAGTAATATCTCCACATTGCAAGGTGCAATTCTGAAATTTTTTGCTTTTTCCTGCTAATCCTAGCATGATAAAGAAGATTCAAAGAGAGTGAGATGCCAGCTCCTTTCATTCAGTCAGTAGCTTCAAACATTTCTGGTATATGAAAAACATGTTTTTCAATGGCAAAAATCAATGAATATTGTAAATGCACAAACAGTAATATCTCCACATTGCACGGTGCAATTCTGAAATTTTTAGCTTTTTCCTGTTAATCCTAGCATGATAAAGAAGATTCAAAGAGAGTGAGATGCCAGCTCCTTTCATTCAGTCAGTAGCTTCAAACATTTCTGGTATATGAAAAACATGTTTTTCAATGGCAAAAATCAATGAATATTGTAAATGCACAAACAGTAATATCTCCACATTGCAAGGTGCAATTCTGAAATTTTTTGCTTTTTCCTGTTAATCCTAGCATGATAAAGAAGATTCAAAGAGAGTGAGATGCCAGCTCCTTTCATTCAGTCAGTAGCTTCAAACATTTCTGGTATATGAAAAACATGTTTTTCAATGGCAAAAATCAATGAATATTGTAAATGCACAAACAGTAATATCTCCACATTGCAAGGTGCAATTCTGAAATTTTTTGCTTTTTCCTGCTAATCCTAGCATGATGAAGATTCAAAGAGAGTGAGATGCCAGCTCCTTTCATTCAGTCAGTAGCTTCAAACATTTCTGGTATATGAAAAACATGTTTTTCAATGGCAAAAATCAATGAATATTGTAAATACACAAACAGTAATATCTCCACATTGCAAGGTGCAATTCTGAAATTTTTTGCTTTTTCCTGTTAATCCTAGCATGATAAAGAAGATTCAAAGAGAGTGAGATGCCAGCTCCTTTCATTCAGTCAGTAGCTTCAAACATTTCTGGTATATGAAAAACATGTTTTTCAATGGCAAAAATCAATGAATATTGTAAATGCACAAACAGTAATATCTCCACATTGCACGGTGCAATTCTGAAATTTTTAGCTTTTTCCTGTTAATCCTAGCATGATAAAGAAGATTCAAAGAGAGTGAGATGCCAGCTCCTTTCATTCAGTCAGTAGCTTCAAACATTTCTGGTATATGAAAAACATGTTTTTCAATGGCAAAAATCAATGAATATTGTAAATGCACAAACAGTAATATCTCCACATTGCAAGGTGCAAATCTGAAATTTTTTGCTTTTTCCTGTTAATCCTAGCATGATAAAGAAGATTCAAAGAGAGTGAGATGCCAGCTCCTTTCATTCAGTCAGTAGCTTCAAACATTTCTGGTATATGAAAAACATGATTTTCAATGGCAAAAATCAATGAATATTGTAAATGCACAAACAGTAATATCTCCACATTGCAAGGTGCAATTCTGAAATTTTTTGCTTTTTCCTGCTAATCCTAGCATGATAAAGAAGATTCAAAGAGAGTGAGATGCCAGCTCCTTTCATTCAGTCAGTAGCTTCAAACATTTCTGGTATATGAAAAACATGTTTTTCAATGGCAAAAATCAATGAATATTGTAAATGCACAAACAGTAATATCTCCACATTGCACGGTGCAATTCTGAAATTTTTAGCTTTTTCCTGTTAATCCTAGCATGATAAAGAAGATTCAAAGAGAGTGAGATGCCAGCTCCTTTCATTCAGTCAGTAGCTTCAAACATTTCTGGTATATGAAAAACATGTTTTTCAATGGCAAAAATCAATGAATATTGTAAATGCACAAACAGTAATATCTCCGCATTGCAATGTGCAATTCTGAAATTTTTTGCTTTTTCCTGTTAATCCTAGCATGATAAAGAAGATTCAAAGAGAGTGAGATGCCAGCTCCTTTCATTCAGTCAGTAGCTTCAAACATTTCTGGTATATGAAAAACATGTTTTTCAATGGCAAAAATCAATGAATATTGTAAATGCACAAACAGTAATATCTCCACATTGCACGGTGCAATTCTGAAATTTTTAGCTTTTTCCTGTTAATCCTAGCATGATAAAGAAGATTCAAAGAGAGTGAGATGCCAGCTCCTTTCATTCAGTCAGTAGCTTCAAACATTTCTGGTATATGAAAAACATGTTTTTCAATGGCAAAAATCAATGAATATTGTAAATGCACAAACAGTAATATCTCCACATTGCAAGGTGCAATTCTGAAATTTTTTTCATTTTCCTGCTAATCCTAGCATGATAAAGAAGATTCAAAGAGAGTGAGATGCCAGCTCCTTTCATTCAGTCAGTAGCTTCAAACATTTCTGGTATATGAAAAACATGTTTTTCAATGGCAAAAATCAATGAATATTGTAAATGCACAAACAGTAATATCTCCACACTGCACGGTGCAATTCTGAAATTTTTAGCTTTTTCCTGTTAATCCTAGCATGATAAAGAAGATTCAAAGAGAGTGAGATGCCAGCTCCTTTCATTCAGTCAGTAGCTTCAAACATTTCTGGTATATGAAAAACATGTTTTTCAATGGCAAAAATCAATGAATATTGTAAATGCACAAACAGTAATATCTCCACATTGCACGGTGCAATTCTGAAATTTTTAGCTTTTTCCTGTTAATCCTAGCATGATAAAGAAGATTCAAAGAGAGTGAGATGCCAGCTCCTTTCATTCAGTCAGTAGCCTCAAACATTTCTGGTATATGAAAAACATGTTTTTCAATGGCAAAAATCAATGAATATTGTAAATGCACAAACAGTAATATCTCCACATTGCAAGGTGCAATTCTGAAATTTTTTGCTTTTTCCTGTTAATCCTAGCATGATAAAGAAGATTCAAAGAGAGTGAGATGCCAGCTCCTTTCATTCAGTCAGTAGCTTCAATCATTTCTGGACGTTTTTCAATGGCAAAAATCAATGAATATTGTAAATGCACAAACAGTAATATCTCCACATTGCAAGGTGCAATTCTGAAATTTTTAGCTTTTTCCTGTTAATCCTAGCATGATAAAGAAGATTCAAAGAGAGTGAGATGCCAGCTCCTTTCATTCAGTCAGTAGCTTCAAACATTTCTGGTATATGAAAAACATGTTTTTCAATGGCAAAAATCAATGAATATTGTAAATGCACAAACAGTAATATCTCCACATTGCAAGGTGCAATTCTGAAATTTTTTGCTTTTTCCTGTTAATCCTAGCATGATAAAGAAGATTCAAAGAGAGTGAGATGCCAGCTCCTTTCATTCAGTCAGTAGCTTCAAACATTTCTGGTATATGAAAAACATGTTTTTCAATGGCAAAAATCAATGAATATTGTAAATGCACAAACAGTAATATCTCCACATTGCAAGGTGCAATTCTGAAATTTTTTGCTTTTTCCTGCTAATCCTAGCATGATGAAGATTCAAAGAGAGTGAGATGCCAGCTCCTTTCATTCAGTCAGTAGCTTCAAACATTTCTGGTATATGAAAAACATGTTTTTCAATGGCAAAAATCAATGAATATTGTAAATACACAAACAGTAATATCTCCACATTGCAAGGTGCAATTCTGAAATTTTTTGCTTTTTCCTGTTAATCCTAGCATGATAAAGAAGATTCAAAGAGAGTGAGATGCCAGCTCCTTTCATTCAGTCAGTAGCTTCAAACATTTCTGGTATATGAAAAACATGTTTTTCAATGGCAAAAATCAATGAATATTGTAAATGCACAAACAGTAATATCTCCACATTGCACGGTGCAATTCTGAAATTTTTAGCTTTTTCCTGTTAATCCTAGCATGATAAAGAAGATTCAAAGAGAGTGAGATGCCAGCTCCTTTCATTCAGTCAGTAGCTTCAAACATTTCTGGTATATGAAAAACATGTTTTTCAATGGCAAAAATCAATGAATATTGTAAATGCACAAACAGTAATATCTCCACATTGCAAGGTGCAAATCTGAAATTTTTTGCTTTTTCCTGTTAATCCTAGCATGATAAAGAAGATTCAAAGAGAGTGAGATGCCAGCTCCTTTCATTCAGTCAGTAGCTTCAAACATTTCTGGTATATGAAAAACATGATTTTCAATGGCAAAAATCAATGAATATTGTAAATGCACAAACAGTAATATCTCCACATTGCAAGGTGCAATTCTGAAATTTTTTGCTTTTTCCTGCTAATCCTAGCATGATAAAGAAGATTCAAAGAGAGTGAGATGCCAGCTCCTTTCATTCAGTCAGTAGCTTCAAACATTTCTGGTATATGAAAAACATGTTTTTCAATGGCAAAAATCAATGAATATTGTAAATGCACAAACAGTAATATCTCCACATTGCACGGTGCAATTCTGAAATTTTTAGCTTTTTCCTGTTAATCCTAGCATGATAAAGAAGATTCAAAGAGAGTGAGATGCCAGCTCCTTTCATTCAGTCAGTAGCTTCAAACATTTCTGGTATATGAAAAACATGTTTTTCAATGGCAAAAATCAATGAATATTGTAAATGCACAAACAGTAATATCTCCGCATTGCAATGTGCAATTCTGAAATTTTTTGCTTTTTCCTGTTAATCCTAGCATGATAAAGAAGATTCAAAGAGAGTGAGATGCCAGCTCCTTTCATTCAGTCAGTAGCTTCAAACATTTCTGGTATATGAAAAACATGTTTTTCAATGGCAAAAATCAATGAATATTGTAAATGCACAAACAGTAATATCTCCACATTGCACGGTGCAATTCTGAAATTTTTAGCTTTTTCCTGTTAATCCTAGCATGATAAAGAAGATTCAAAGAGAGTGAGATGCCAGCTCCTTTCATTCAGTCAGTAGCTTCAAACATTTCTGGTATATGAAAAACATGTTTTTCAATGGCAAAAATCAATGAATATTGTAAATGCACAAACAGTAATATCTCCACATTGCAAGGTGCAATTCTGAAATTTTTTTCATTTTCCTGCTAATCCTAGCATGATAAAGAAGATTCAAAGAGAGTGAGATGCCAGCTCCTTTCATTCAGTCAGTAGCTTCAAACATTTCTGGTATATGAAAAACATGTTTTTCAATGGCAAAAATCAATGAATATTGTAAATGCACAAACAGTAATATCTCCACACTGCACGGTGCAATTCTGAAATTTTTAGCTTTTTCCTGTTAATCCTAGCATGATAAAGAAGATTCAAAGAGAGTGAGATGCCAGCTCCTTTCATTCAGTCAGTAGCTTCAAACATTTCTGGTATATGAAAAACATGTTTTTCAATGGCAAAAATCAATGAATATTGTAAATGCACAAACAGTAATATCTCCACATTGCACGGTGCAATTCTGAAATTTTTAGCTTTTTCCTGTTAATCCTAGCATGATAAAGAAGATTCAAAGAGAGTGAGATGCCAGCTCCTTTCATTCAGTCAGTAGCCTCAAACATTTCTGGTATATGAAAAACATGTTTTTCAATGGCAAAAATCAATGAATATTGTAAATGCACAAACAGTAATATCTCCACATTGCAAGGTGCAATTCTGAAATTTTTTGCTTTTTCCTGCTAATCCTAGCATGATAAAGAAGATTCAAAGAGAGTGAGATGCCAGCTCCTTTCATTCAGTCAGTAGCTTCAAACATTTCTGGTATATGAAAAACATGTTTTTCAATGGCAAAAATCAATGAATATTGTAAATGCACAAACAGTAATATCTCCACATTGCAAGGTGCAATTCTGAAATTTTTTGCTTTTTCCTGCTAATCCTAGCATGATAAAGAAGATTCAAAGAGAGTGAGATGCCAGCTCCTTTCATTCAGTCAGTAGCTTCAAACATTTCTGGTATATGAAAAACATGTTTTTCAATGGCAAAAATCAATGAATATTGTAAATGCACAAACAGTAATATCTCCACATTGCAAGGTGCAATTCTGAAATTTTTTGCTTTTTCCTGCTAATCCTAGCATGATAAAGAAGATTCAAAGAGAGTGAGATGCCAGCTCCTTTCATTCAGTCAGTAGCTTCAAACATTTCTGGTATATGAAAAACATGTTTTTCAATGGCAAAAATCAATGAATATTGTAAATGCACAAACAGTAATATCTCCACATTGCACGGTGCAATTCTGAAATTTTTAGCTTTTTCCTGTTAATCCTAGCATGATAAAGAAGATTCAAAGAGAGTGAGATGCCAGCTCCTTTCATTCAGTCAGTAGCTTCAAACATTTCTGGTATATGAAAAACATGTTTTTCAATGGCAAAAATCAATGAATATTGTAAATGCACAAACAGTAATGTCTCCACATTGCAAGGTGCAATTCTGAAATTTTTTGCTTTTTCCTGTTAATCCTAGCATGATAAAGAAGATTCAAAGAGAGTGAGATGCCAGCTCCTTTCATTCAGTCAGTAGCTTCAAACATTTCTGGTATATGAAAAACATGTTTTTCAATGGCAAAAATCAATGAATATTGTAAATGCACAAACAGTAATATCTCCACATTGCAAGGTGCAATTCTGAAATTTTTTGCTTTTTCCTGCTAATCCTAGCATGATGAAGATTCAAAGAGAGTGAGATGCCAGCTCCTTTCATTCAGTCAGTAGCTTCAAACATTTCTGGTATATGAAAAACATGTTTTTCAATGGCAAAAATCAATGAATATTGTAAATGCACAAACAGTAATATCTCCACATTGCACGGTGCAATTCTGAAATTTTTAGCTTTTTCCTGTTAATCCTAGCATGATAAAGAAGATTCAAAGAGAGTGAGATGCCAGCTCCTTTCATTCAGTCAGTAGCTTCAAACATTTCTGGACGTTTTTCAATGGCAAAAATCAATGAATATTGTAAATGCACAAACAGTAATATCTCCACATTGCAAGGTGCAATTCTGAAATTTTTTGCTTTTTCCTGTTAATCCTAGCATGATAAAGAAGATTCAAAGAGAGTGAGATGCCAGCTCCTTTCATTCAGTCAGTAGCTTCAAACATTTCTGGTATATGAAAAACATGTTTTTCAATGGCAAAAATCAATGAATATTGTAAATGCACAAACAGTAATATCTCCACATTGCAAGGTGCAATTCTGAAATTTTTTGCTTTTTCCTGCTAATCCTAGCATGATAAAGAAGATTCAAAGAGAGTGAGATGCCAGCTCCTTTCATTCAGTCAGTAGCTTCAAACATTTCTGGTATATGAAAAACATGTTTTTCAATGGCAAAAATCAATGAATATTGTAAATGCACAAACAGTAATATCTCCACATTGCACGGTGCAATTCTGAAATTTTTAGCTTTTTCCTGTTAATCCTAGCATGATAAAGAAGATTCAAAGAGAGTGAGATGCCAGCTCCTTTCATTCAGTCAGTAGCTTCAAACATTTCTGGTATATGAAAAACATGTTTTTCAATGGCAAAAATCAATGAATATTGTAAATGCACAAACAGTAATATCTCCACATTGCAAGGTGCAATTCTGAAATTTTTTGCTTTTTCCTGTTAATCCTAGCATGATAAAGAAGATTCAAAGAGAGTGAGATGCCAGCTCCTTTCATTCAGTCAGTAGCTTCAAACATTTCTGGTATATGAAAAACATGTTTTTCAATGGCAAAAATGAATGAATATTGTAAATGCACAAACAGTAATATCTCCACATTGCAAGGTGCAATTCTGAAATTTTTTGCTTTTTCCTGCTAATCCTAGCATGATAAAGAAGATTCAAAGAGAGTGAGATGCCAGCTCCTTTCATTCAGTCAGTAGCTTCAAACATTTCTGGTATATGAAAAACATGTTTTTCAATGGCAAAAATCAATGAATATTGTAAATGCACAAACAGTAATATCTCCACATTGCACGGTGCAATTCTGAAATTTTTAGCTTTTTCCTGTTAATCCTAGCATGATAAAGAAGATTCAAAGAGAGTGAGATGCCAGCTCCTTTCATTCAGTCAGTAGCTTCAAACATTTCTGGTATATGAAAAACATGTTTTTCAATGGCAAAAATCAATGAATATTGTAAATGCACAAACAGTAATATCTCCACATTGCAAGGTGCAATTCTGAAATTTTTTGCTTTTTCCTGCTAATCCTAGCAAGATAAAGAAGATTCAAAGAGAGTGAGATGCCAGCTCCTTTCATTCAGTCAGTAGCTTCAAACATTTCTGGTATATGAAAAACATGTTTTTCAATGGCAAAAATCAATGAATATTGTAAATGCACAAACAGTAATATCTCCACATTGCACGGTGCAATTCTGAAATTTTTAGCTTTTTCCTGTTAATCCTAGCATGATAAAGAAGATTCAAAGAGAGTGAGATGCCAGCTCCTTTCATTCAGTCAGTAGCTTCAAACATTTCTGGTATATGAAAAACATGTTTTTCAATGGCAAAAATCAATGAATATTGTAAATGCACAAACAGTAATATCTCCACATTGCAAGGTGCAATTCTGAAATTTTTTGCTTTTTCCTGTTAATCCTAGCATGATAAAGAAGATTCAAAGAGAGTGAGATGCCAGCTCCTTTCATTCAGTCAGTAGCTTCAAACATTTCTGGTATATGAAAAACATGTTTTTCAATGGCAAAAATCAATGAATATTGTAAATGCACAAACAGTAATATCTCCACATTGCAAGGTGCAATTCTGAAATTTTTTGCTTTTTCCTGCTAATCCTAGCATGATGAAGATTCAAAGAGAGTGAGATGCCAGCTCCTTTCATTCAGTCAGTAGCTTCAAACATTTCTGGTATATGAAAAACATGTTTTTCAATGGCAAAAATCAATGAATATTGTAAATGCACAAACAGTAATATCTCCACATTGCACGGTGCAATTCTGAAATTTTTAGCTTTTTCCTGTTAATCCTAGCATGATAAAGAAGATTCAAAGAGAGTGAGATGCCAGCTCCTTTCATTCAGTCAGTAGCTTCAAACATTTCTGGTATATGAAAAACATGTTTTTCAATGGCAAAAATCAATGAATATTGTAAATGCACAAACAGTAATATTTCCACATTGCAAGGTGCAATTCTGAAATTTTTTGCTTTTTCCTGCTAATCCTAGCATGATAAAGAAGATTCAAAGAGAGTGAGATGCCAGCTCCTTTCATTCAGTCAGTAGCTTCAAACATTTCTGGTATATGAAAAACATGTTTTTCAATGGCAAAAATCAATGAATATTGTAAATGCACAAATAGTAATATCTCCACATTGCACGGTGCAATTCTGAAATTTTTAGCTTTTTCCTGTTAATCCTAGCATGATAAAGAAGATTCAAAGAGAGTGAGATGCCAGCTCCTTTCATTCAGTCAGTAGCTTCAAACATTTCTGGTATATGAAAAACATGTTTTTCAATGGCAAAAATCAATGAATATTGTAAATGCACAAACAGTAATGTCTCCACATTGCAAGGTGCAATTCGGAAATTTTTTGCTTTTTCCTGTTAATCCTAGCATGATAAAGAAGATTCAAAGAGAGTGAGATGCCAGCTCCTTTCATTCAGTCAGTAGCTTCAAACATTTCTGGTATATGAAAAACATGTTTTTCAATGGCAAAAATCAATGAATATTGTAAATGCACAAACAGTAATATCTCCACATTGCAAGGTGCAATTCTGAAATTTTTTGCTTTTTCCTGCTAATCCTAGCATGATAAAGAAGATTCAAAGAGAGTGAGATGCCAGCTCCTTTCATTCAGTCAGTAGCTTCAAACATTTCTGGTATATGAAAAACATGTTTTTCAATGGCAAAAATCAATGAATATTGTAAATGCACAAACAGTAATATCTCCACATTGCACGGTGCAATTCTGAAATTTTTAGCTTTTTCCTGTTAATCCTAGCATGATAAAGAAGATGCAAAGAGAGTGAGATGCCAGCTCCTTTCATTCAGTCAGTAGCTTCAAACATTTCTGGTATATGAAAAACATGTTTTTCAATGGCAAAAATCAATGAATATTGTAAATGCACAAACAGTAATGTCTCCACATTGCAAGGTGCAATTCTGAAATTTTTTGCTTTTTCCTGTTAATCCTAGCATGATAAAGAAGATTCAAAGAGAGTGAGATGCCAGCTCCTTTCATTCAGTCAGTAGCTTCAAACATTTCTGGTATATGAAAAACATGTTTTTCAATGGCAAAAATCAATGAATATTGTAAATGCACAAACAGTAATATCTCCACATTGCAAGGTGCAATTCTGAAATTTTTTGCTTTTTCCTGCTAATCCTAGCATGATGAAGATTCAAAGAGAGTGAGATGCCAGCTCCTTTCATTCAGTCAGTAGCTTCAAACATTTCTGGTATATGAAAAACATGTTTTTCAATGGCAAAAATCAATGAATATTGTAAATGCACAAACAGTAATATCTCCACATTGCACGGTGCAATTCTGAAATTTTTAGCTTTTTCCTGTTAATCCTAGCATGATAAAGAAGATTCAAAGAGAGTGAGATGCCAGCTCCTTTCATTCAGTCAGTAGCTTCAAACATTTCTGGATGTTTTTCAATGGCAAAAATCAATGAATATTGTAAATGCACAAACAGTAATATCTCCACATTGCAAGGTGCAATTCTGAAATTTTTTGCTTTTTCCTGTTAATCCTAGCATGATAAAGAAGATTCAAAGAGAGTGAGATGCCAGCTCCTTTCATTCAGTCAGTAGCTTCAAACATTTCTGGTATATGAAAAACATGTTTTTCAATGGCAAAAATCAATGAATATTGTAAATGCACAAACAGTAATATCTCCACATTGCAAGGTGCAATTCTGAAATTTTTTGCTTTTTCCTGCTAATCCTAGCATGATAAAGAAGATTCAAAGAGAGTGAGATGCCAGCTCCTTTCATTCAGTCAGTAGCTTCAAACATTTCTGGTATATGAAAAACATGTTTTTCAATGGCAAAAATCAATGAATATTGTAAATGCACAAACAGTAATATCTTCACATTGCACGGTGCAATTCTGAAATTTTTAGCTTTTTCCTGTTAATCCTAGCATGATAAAGAAGATTCAAAGAGAGTGAGATGCCAGCTCCTTTCATTCAGTCAGTAGCTTCAAACATTTCTGGTATATGAAAAACATGTTTTTCAATGGCAAAAATCAATGAATATTGTAAATGCACAAACAGTAATATCTCCACATTGCAAGGTGCAATTCTGAAATTTTTTGCTTTTTCCTGTTAATCCTAGCATGATAAAGAAGATTCAAAGAGAGTGAGATGCCAGCTCCTTTCATTCAGTCAGTAGCTTCAAACATTTCTGGTATATGAAAAACATGTTTTTCAATGGCAAAAATGAATGAATATTGTAAATGCACAAACAGTAATATCTCCACATTGCAAGGTGCAATTCTGAAATTTTTTGCTTTTTCCTGCTAATCCTAGCATGATAAAGAAGATTCAAAGAGAGTGAGATGCCAGCTCCTTTCATTCAGTCAGTAGCTTCAAACATTTCTGGTATATGAAAAACATGTTTTTCAATGGCAAAAATCAATGAATATTGTAAATGCACAAACAGTAATATCTCCACATTGCACGGTGCAATTCTGAAATTTTTAGCTTTTTCCTGTTAATCCTAGCATGATAAAGAAGATTCAAAGAGAGTGAGATGCCAGCTCCTTTCATTCAGTCAGTAGCTTCAAACATTTCTGGTATATGAAAAACATGTTTTTCAATGGCAAAAATCAATGAATATTGTAAATGCACAAACAGTAATATCTCCACATTGCAAGGTGCAATTCTGAAATTTTTTGCTTTTTCCTGCTAATCCTAGCATGATAAAGAAGATTCAAAGAGAGTGAGATGCCAGCTCCTTTCATTCAGTCAGTAGCTTCAAACATTTCTGGTATATGAAAAACATGTTTTTCAATGGCAAAAATCAATGAATATTGTAAATGCACAAACAGTAATATCTCCACATTGCACGGTGCAATTCTGAAATTTTTAGCTTTTTCCTGTTAATCCTAGTATGATAAAGAAGATTCAAAGAGAGTGAGATGCCAGCTCCTTTCATTCAGTCAGTAGCTTCAAACATTTCTGGTATATGAAAAACATGTTTTTCAATGGCAAAAATCAATGAATATTGTAAATGCACAAACAGTAATATCTCCACATTGCAAGGTGCAATTCTGAAATTTTTTGCTTTTTCCTGTTAATCCTAGCATGATAAAGAAGATTCAAAGAGAGTGAGATGCCAGCTCCTTTCATTCAGTCAGTAGCTTCAAACATTTCTGGTATATGAAAAACATGTTTTTCAATGGCAAAAATCAATGAATATTGTAAATGCACAAACAGTAATATCTCCACATTGCAAGGTGCAATTCTGAAATTTTTTGCTTTTTCCTGCTAATCCTAGCATGATGAAGATTCAAAGAGAGTGAGATGCCAGCTCCTTTCATTCAGTCAGTAGCTTCAAACATTTCTGGTATATGAAAAACATGTTTTTCAATGGCAAAAATCAATGAATATTGTAAATGCACAAACAGTAATATCTCCACATTGCACGGTGCAATTCTGAAATTTTTAGCTTTTTCCTGTTAATCCTAGCATGATAAAGAAGATTCAAAGAGAGTGAGATGCCAGCTCCTTTCATTCAGTCAGTAGCTTCAAACATTTCTGGTATATGAAAAACATGTTTTTCAATGGCAAAAATCAATGAATATTGTAAATGCACAAACAGTAATATCTCCACATTGCAAGGTGCAATTCTGAAATTTTTTGCTTTTTCCTGCTAATCCTAGCATGATAAAGAAGATTCAAAGAGAGTGAGATGCCAGCTCCTTTCATTCAGTCAGTAGCTTCAAACATTTCTGGTATATGAAAAACATGTTTTTCAATGGCAAAAATCAATGAATATTGTAAATGCACAAACAGTAATATCTCCACATTGCACGGTGCAATTCTGAAATTTTTAGCTTTTTCCTGTTAATCCTAGCATGATAAAGAAGATTCAAAGAGAGTGAGATGCCAGCTCCTTTCATTCAGTCAGTAGCTTCAAACATTTCTGGTATATGAAAAACATGTTTTTCAATGGCAAAAATCAATGAATATTGTAAATGCACAAACAGTAATGTCTCCACATTGCAAGGTGCAATTCTGAAATTTTTTGCTTTTTCCTGTTAATCCTAGCATGATAAAGAAGATTCAAAGAGAGTGAGATGCCAGCTCCTTTCATTCAGTCAGTAGCTTCAAACATTTCTGGTATATGAAAAACATGTTTTTCAATGGCAAAAATCAATGAATATTGTAAATGCACAAACAGTAATATCTCCACATTGCAAGGTGCAATTCTGAAATTTTTTGCTTTTTCCTGCTAATCCTAGCATGATGAAGATTCAAAGAGAGTGAGATGCCAGCTCCTTTCATTCAGTCAGTAGCTTCAAACATTTCTGGTATATGAAAAACATGTTTTTCAATGGCAAAAATCAATGAATATTGTAAATGCACAAACAGTAATATCTCCACATTGCACGGTGCAATTCTGAAATTTTTAGCTTTTTCCTGTTAATCCTAGCATGATAAAGAAGATTCAAAGAGAGTGAGATGCCAGCTCCTTTCATTCAGTCAGTAGCTTCAAACATTTCTGGTATATGAAAAACATGTTTTTCAATGGCAAAAATCAATGAATATTGTAAATGCACAAACAGTAATATCTCCACATTGCACGGTGCAATTCTGAAATTTTTAGCTTTTTCCTGTTAATCCTAGCATGATAAAGAAGATTCAAAGAGAGTGAGATGCCAGCTCCTTTCATTCAGTCAGTAGCTTCAAACATTTCTGGACGTTTTTCAATGGCAAAAATCAATGAATATTGTAAATGCACAAACAGTAATATCTCCACATTGCAAGGTGCAATTCTGAAATTTTTTGCTTTTTCCTGTTAATCCTAGCATGATAAAGAAGATTCAAAGAGAGTGAGATGCCAGCTCCTTTCATTCAGTCAGTAGCTTCAAACATTTCTGGTATATGAAAAACATGTTTTTCAATGGCAAAAATCAATGAATATTGTAAATGCACAAACAGTAATATCTCCACATTGCAAGGTGCAATTCTGAAATTTTTTGCTTTTTCCTGCTAATCCTAGCATGATAAAGAAGATTCAAAGAGAGTGAGATGCCAGCTCCTTTCATTCAGTCAGTAGCTTCAAACATTTCTGGTATATGAAAAACATGTTTTTCAATGGCAAAAATCAATGAATATTGTAAATGCACAAACAGTAATATCTCCACATTGCACGGTGCAATTCTGAAATTTTTAGCTTTTTCCTGTTAATCCTAGCATGATAAAGAAGATTCAAAGAGAGTGAGATGCCAGCTCCTTTCATTCAGTCAGTAGCTTCAAACATTTCTGGTATATGAAAAACATGTTTTTCAATGGCAAAAATCAATGAATATTGTAAATGCACAAACAGTAATATCTCCACATTGCAAGGTGCAATTCTGAAATTTTTTGCTTTTTCCTGTTAATCCTAGCATGATAAAGAAGATTCAAAGAGAGTGAGATGCCAGCTCCTTTCATTCAGTCAGTAGCTTCAAACATTTCTGGTATATGAAAAACATGTTTTTCAATGGCAAAAATGAATGAATATTGTAAATGCACAAACAGTAATATCTCCACATTGCACGGTGCAATTCTGAAATTTTTAGCTTTTTCCTGTTAATCCTAGCATGATAAAGAAGATTCAAAGAGAGTGAGATGCCAGCTCCTTTCATTCAGTCAGTAGCTTCAAACATTTCTGGTATATGAAAAACATGTTTTTCAATGGCAAAAATCAATGAATATTGTAAATGCACAAACAGTAATATCTCCACATTGCAAGGTGCAATTCTGAAATTTTTTGCTTTTTCCTGCTAATCCTAGCATGATAAAGAAGATTCAAAGAGAGTGAGATGCCAGCTCCTTTCATTCAGTCAGTAGCTTCAAACATTTCTGGTATATGAAAAACATGTTTTTCAATGGCAAAAATCAATGAATATTGTAAATGCACAAACAGTAATATCTCCACATTGCACGGTGCAATTCTGAAATTTTTAGCTTTTTCCTGTTAATCCTAGCATGATAAAGAAGATTCAAAGAGAGTGAGATGCCAGCTCCTTTCATTCAGTCAGTAGCTTCAAACATTTCTGGTATATGAAAAACATGTTTTTCAATGGCAAAAATCAATGAATATTGTAAATGCACAAACAGTAATGTCTCCACATTGCAAGGTGCAATTCTGAAATTTTTTGCTTTTTCCTGTTAATCCTAGCATGATAAAGAAGATTCAAAGAGAGTGAGATGCCAGCTCCTTTCATTCAGTCAGTAGCTTCAAACATTTCTGGTATATGAAAAACATGTTTTTCAATGGCAAAAATCAATGAATATTGTAAATGCACAAACAGTAATATCTCCACATTGCAAGGTGCAATTCTGAAATTTTTTGCTTTTTCCTGCTAATCCTAGCATGATGAAGATTCAAAGAGAGTGAGATGCCAGCTCCTTTCATTCAGTCAGTAGCTTCAAACATTTCTGGTATATGAAAAACATGTTTTTCAATGGCAAAAATCAATGAATATTGTAAATGCACAAACAGTAATATCTCCACATTGCACGGTGCAATTCTGAAATTTTTAGCTTTTTCCTGTTAATCCTAGCATGATAAAGAAGATTCAAAGAGAGTGAGATGCCAGCTCCTTTCATTCAGTCAGTAGCTTCAAACATTTCTGGACGTTTTTCAATGGCAAAAATCAATGAATATTGTAAATGCACAAACAGTAATATCTCCACATTGCAAGGTGCAATTCTGAAATTTTTTGCTTTTTCCTGTTAATCCTAGCATGATAAAGAAGATTCAAAGAGAGTGAGATGCCAGCTCCTTTCATTCAGTCAGTAGCTTCAAACATTTCTGGTATATGAAAAACATGTTTTTCAATGGCAAAAATCAATGAATATTGTAAATGCACAAACAGTAATATCTCCACATTGCAAGGTGCAATTCTGAAATTTTTTGCTTTTTCCTGCTAATCCTAGCATGATAAAGAAGATTCAAAGAGAGTGAGATGCCAGCTCCTTTCATTCAGTCAGTAGCTTCAAACATTTCTGGTATATGAAAAACATGTTTTTCAATGGCAAAAATCAATGAATATTGTAAATGCACAAACAGTAATATCTTCACATTGCACGGTGCAATTCTGAAATTTTTAGCTTTTTCCTGTTAATCCTAGCATGATAAAGAAGATTCAAAGAGAGTGAGATGCCAGCTCCTTTCATTCAGTCAGTAGCTTCAAACATTTCTGGTATATGAAAAACATGTTTTTCAATGGCAAAAATCAATGAATATTGTAAATGCACAAACAGTAATATCTCCACATTGCAAGGTGCAATTCTGAAATTTTTTGCTTTTTCCTGTTAATCCTAGCATGATAAAGAAGATTCAAAGAGAGTGAGATGCCAGCTCCTTTCATTCAGTCAGTAGCTTCAAACATTTCTGGTATATGAAAAACATGTTTTTCAATGGCAAAAATGAATGAATATTGTAAATGCACAAACAGTAATATCTCCACATTGCAAGGTGCAATTCTGAAATTTTTTGCTTTTTCCTGCTAATCCTAGCATGATAAAGAAGATTCAAAGAGAGTGAGATGCCAGCTCCTTTCATTCAGTCAGTAGCTTCAAACATTTCTGGTATATGAAAAACATGTTTTTCAATGGCAAAAATCAATGAATATTGTAAATGCACAAACAGTAATATCTCCACATTGCACGGTGCAATTCTGAAATTTTTAGCTTTTTCCTGTTAATCCTAGCATGATAAAGAAGATTCAAAGAGAGTGAGATGCCAGCTCCTTTCATTCAGTCAGTAGCTTCAAACATTTCTGGTATATGAAAAACATGTTTTTCAATGGCAAAAATCAATGAATATTGTAAATGCACAAACAGTAATATCTCCACATTGCAAGGTGCAATTCTGAAATTTTTTGCTTTTTCCTGCTAATCCTAGCATGATAAAGAAGATTCAAAGAGAGTGAGATGCCAGCTCCTTTCATTCAGTCAGTAGCTTCAAACATTTCTGGTATATGAAAAACATGTTTTTCAATGGCAAAAATCAATGAATATTGTAAATGCACAAACAGTAATATCTCCACATTGCACGGTGCAATTCTGAAATTTTTAGCTTTTTCCTGTTAATCCTAGTATGATAAAGAAGATTCAAAGAGAGTGAGATGCCAGCTCCTTTCATTCAGTCAGTAGCTTCAAACATTTCTGGTATATGAAAAACATGTTTTTCAATGGCAAAAATCAATGAATATTGTAAATGCACAAACAGTAATATCTCCACATTGCAAGGTGCAATTCTGAAATTTTTTGCTTTTTCCTGTTAATCCTAGCATGATAAAGAAGATTCAAAGAGAGTGAGATGCCAGCTCCTTTCATTCAGTCAGTAGCTTCAAACATTTCTGGTATATGAAAAACATGTTTTTCAATGGCAAAAATCAATGAATATTGTAAATGCACAAACAGTAATATCTCCACATTGCAAGGTGCAATTCTGAAATTTTTTGCTTTTTCCTGCTAATCCTAGCATGATGAAGATTCAAAGAGAGTGAGATGCCAGCTCCTTTCATTCAGTCAGTAGCTTCAAACATTTCTGGTATATGAAAAACATGTTTTTCAATGGCAAAAATCAATGAATATTGTAAATGCACAAACAGTAATATCTCCACATTGCACGGTGCAATTCTGAAATTTTTAGCTTTTTCCTGTTAATCCTAGCATGATAAAGAAGATTCAAAGAGAGTGAGATGCCAGCTCCTTTCATTCAGTCAGTAGCTTCAAACATTTCTGGTATATGAAAAACATGTTTTTCAATGGCAAAAATCAATGAATATTGTAAATGCACAAACAGTAATATCTCCACATTGCAAGGTGCAATTCTGAAATTTTTTGCTTTTTCCTGCTAATCCTAGCATGATAAAGAAGATTCAAAGAGAGTGAGATGCCAGCTCCTTTCATTCAGTCAGTAGCTTCAAACATTTCTGGTATATGAAAAACATGTTTTTCAATGGCAAAAATCAATGAATATTGTAAATGCACAAACAGTAATATCTCCACATTGCACGGTGCAATTCTGAAATTTTTAGCTTTTTCCTGTTAATCCTAGCATGATAAAGAAGATTCAAAGAGAGTGAGATGCCAGCTCCTTTCATTCAGTCAGTAGCTTCAAACATTTCTGGTATATGAAAAACATGTTTTTCAATGGCAAAAATCAATGAATATTGTAAATGCACAAACAGTAATGTCTCCACATTGCAAGGTGCAATTCTGAAATTTTTTGCTTTTTCCTGTTAATCCTAGCATGATAAAGAAGATTCAAAGAGAGTGAGATGCCAGCTCCTTTCATTCAGTCAGTAGCTTCAAACATTTCTGGTATATGAAAAACATGTTTTTCAATGGCAAAAATCAATGAATATTGTAAATGCACAAACAGTAATATCTCCACATTGCAAGGTGCAATTCTGAAATTTTTTGCTTTTTCCTGCTAATCCTAGCATGATGAAGATTCAAAGAGAGTGAGATGCCAGCTCCTTTCATTCAGTCAGTAGCTTCAAACATTTCTGGTATATGAAAAACAT
Source organism: Phyllobates terribilis (assembly GCF_046119375.1). Lineage (NCBI taxonomy): Eukaryota > Metazoa > Chordata > Amphibia > Anura > Dendrobatidae > Phyllobates > Phyllobates terribilis. Next base: position 89,300 of record NW_027364797.1, read on the forward strand.
GTTTTTCAATGGCAAAAATCAATGAATATTGTAAATGCACAAACAGTAATATCTCCACATTGCACGGTGCAATTCTGAAATTTTTAGCTTTTTCCTGTTAATCCTAGCATGATAAAGAAGATTCAAAGAGAGTGAGATGCCAGCTCCTTTCATTCAGTCAGTAGCTTCAAACATTTCTGGTATATGAAAAACATGTTTTTCAATGGCAAAAATCAATGAATATTGTAAATGCACAAACAGTAATATCTCCACATTGCACGGTGCAATTCTGAAATTTTTAGCTTTTTCCTGTTAATCCTAGCATGATAAAGAAGATTCAAAGAGAGTGAGATGCCAGCTCCTTTCATTCAGTCAGTAGCTTCAAACATTTCTGGACGTTTTTCAATGGCAAAAATCAATGAATATTGTAAATGCACAAACAGTAATATCTCCACATTGCAAGGTGCAATTCTGAAATTTTTTGCTTTTTCCTGTTAATCCTAGCATGATAAAGAAGATTCAAAGAGAGTGAGATGCCAGCTCCTTTCATTCAGTCAGTAGCTTCAAACATTTCTGGTATATGAAAAACATGTTTTTCAATGGCAAAAATCAATGAATATTGTAAATGCACAAACAGTAATATCTCCACATTGCAAGGTGCAATTCTGAAATTTTTTGCTTTTTCCTGCTAATCCTAGCATGATAAAGAAGATTCAAAGAGAGTGAGATGCCAGCTCCTTTCATTCAGTCAGTAGCTTCAAACATTTCTGGTATATGAAAAACATGTTTTTCAATGGCAAAAATCAATGAATATTGTAAATGCACAAACAGTAATATCTCCACATTGCACGGTGCAATTCTGAAATTTTTAGCTTTTTCCTGTTAATCCTAGCATGATAAAGAAGATTCAAAGAGAGTGAGATGCCAGCTCCTTTCATTCAGTCAGTAGCTTCAAACATTTCTGGTATATGAAAAACATGTTTTTCAATGGCAAAAATCAATGAATATTGTAAATGCACAAACAGTAATATCTCCACATTGCAAGGTGCAATTCTGAAATTTTTTGCTTTTTCCTGTTAATCCTAGCATGATAAAGAAGATTCAAAGAGAGTGAGATGCCAGCTCCTTTCATTCAGTCAGTAGCTTCAAACATTTCTGGTATATGAAAAACATGTTTTTCAATGGCAAAAATGAATGAATATTGTAAATGCACAAACAGTAATATCTCCACATTGCACGGTGCAATTCTGAAATTTTTAGCTTTTTCCTGTTAATCCTAGCATGATAAAGAAGATTCAAAGAGAGTGAGATGCCAGCTCCTTTCATTCAGTCAGTAGCTTCAAACATTTCTGGTATATGAAAAACATGTTTTTCAATGGCAAAAATCAATGAATATTGTAAATGCACAAACAGTAATATCTCCACATTGCAAGGTGCAATTCTGAAATTTTTTGCTTTTTCCTGCTAATCCTAGCATGATAAAGAAGATTCAAAGAGAGTGAGATGCCAGCTCCTTTCATTCAGTCAGTAGCTTCAAACATTTCTGGTATATGAAAAACATGTTTTTCAATGGCAAAAATCAATGAATATTGTAAATGCACAAACAGTAATATCTCCACATTGCACGGTGCAATTCTGAAATTTTTAGCTTTTTCCTGTTAATCCTAGCATGATAAAGAAGATTCAAAGAGAGTGAGATGCCAGCTCCTTTCATTCAGTCAGTAGCTTCAAACATTTCTGGTATATGAAAAACATGTTTTTCAATGGCAAAAATCAATGAATATTGTAAATGCACAAACAGTAATATCTCCACATTGCAAGGTGCAATTCTGAAATTTTTTGCTTTTTCCTGTTAATCCTAGCATGATAAAGAAGATTCAAAGAGAGTGAGATGCCAGCTCCTTTCATTCAGTCAGTAGCTTCAAACATTTCTGGTATATGAAAAACATGTTTTTCAATGGCAAAAATCAATGAATATTGTAAATGCACAAACAGTAATATCTCCACATTGCAAGGTGCAATTCTGAAATTTTTTGCTTTTTCCTGCTAATCCTAGCATGATGAAGATTCAAAGAGAGTGAGATGCCAGCTCCTTTCATTCAGTCAGTAGCTTCAAACATTTCTGGTATATGAAAAACATGTTTTTCAATGGCAAAAATCAATGAATATTGTAAATGCACAAACAGTAATATCTCCACATTGCACGGTGCAATTCTGAAATTTTTAGCTTTTTCCTGTTAATCCTAGCATGATAAAGAAGATTCAAAGAGAGTGAGATGCCAGCTCCTTTCATTCAGTCAGTAGCTTCAAACATTTCTGGTATATGAAAAACATGTTTTTCAATGGCAAAAATCAATGAATATTGTAAATGCACAAACAGTAATATCTCCACATTGCAAGGTGCAATTCTGAAATTTTTTGCTTTTTCCTGCTAATCCTAGCATGATAAAGAAGATTCAAAGAGAGTGAGATGCCAGCTCCTTTCATTCAGTCAGTAGCTTCAAACATTTCTGGTATATGAAAAACATGTTTTTCAATGGCAAAAATCAATGAATATTGTAAATGCACAAACAGTAATATCTCCACATTGCACGGTGCAATTCTGAAATTTTTAGCTTTTTCCTGTTAATCCTAGCATGATAAAGAAGATTCAAAGAGAGTGAGATGCCAGCTCCTTTCATTCAGTCAGTAGCTTCAAACATTTCTGGTATATGAAAAACATGTTTTTCAATGGCAAAAATCAATGAATATTGTAAATGCACAAACAGTAATGTCTCCACATTGCAAGGTGCAATTCTGAAATTTTTTGCTTTTTCCTGTTAATCCTAGCATGATAAAGAAGATTCAAAGAGAGTGAGATGCCAGCTCCTTTCATTCAGTCAGTAGCTTCAAACATTTCTGGTATATGAAAAACATGTTTTTCAATGGCAAAAATCAATGAATATTGTAAATGCACAAACAGTAATATCTCCACATTGCAAGGTGCAATTCTGAAATTTTTTGCTTTTTCCTGCTAATCCTAGCATGATGAAGATTCAAAGAGAGTGAGATGCCAGCTCCTTTCATTCAGTCAGTAGCTTCAAACATTTCTGGTATATGAAAAACATGTTTTTCAATGGCAAAAATCAATGAATATTGTAAATGCACAAACAGTAATATCTCCACATTGCACGGTGCAATTCTGAAATTTTTAGCTTTTTCCTGTTAATCCTAGCATGATAAAGAAGATTCAAAGAGAGTGAGATGCCAGCTCCTTTCATTCAGTCAGTAGCTTCAAACATTTCTGGTATATGAAAAACATGTTTTTCAATGGCAAAAATCAATGAATATTGTAAATGCACAAACAGTAATATCTCCACATTGCACGGTGCAATTCTGAAATTTTTAGCTTTTTCCTGTTAATCCTAGCATGATAAAGAAGATTCAAAGAGAGTGAGATGCCAGCTCCTTTCATTCAGTCAGTAGCTTCAAACATTTCTGGACGTTTTTCAATGGCAAAAATCAATGAATATTGTAAATGCACAAACAGTAATATCTCCACATTGCAAGGTGCAATTCTGAAATTTTTTGCTTTTTCCTGTTAATCCTAGCATGATAAAGAAGATTCAAAGAGAGTGAGATGCCAGCTCCTTTCATTCAGTCAGTAGCTTCAAACATTTCTGGTATATGAAAAACATGTTTTTCAATGGCAAAAATCAATGAATATTGTAAATGCACAAACAGTAATATCTCCACATTGCAAGGTGCAATTCTGAAATTTTTTGCTTTTTCCTGCTAATCCTAGCATGATAAAGAAGATTCAAAGAGAGTGAGATGCCAGCTCCTTTCATTCAGTCAGTAGCTTCAAACATTTCTGGTATATGAAAAACATGTTTTTCAATGGCAAAAATCAATGAATATTGTAAATGCACAAACAGTAATATCTCCACATTGCACGGTGCAATTCTGAAATTTTTAGCTTTTTCCTGTTAATCCTAGCATGATAAAGAAGATTCAAAGAGAGTGAGATGCCAGCTCCTTTCATTCAGTCAGTAGCTTCAAACATTTCTGGTATATGAAAAACATGTTTTTCAATGGCAAAAATCAATGAATATTGTAAATGCACAAACAGTAATATCTCCACATTGCAAGGTGCAATTCTGAAATTTTTTGCTTTTTCCTGTTAATCCTAGCATGATAAAGAAGATTCAAAGAGAGTGAGATGCCAGCTCCTTTCATTCAGTCAGTAGCTTCAAACATTTCTGGTATATGAAAAACATGTTTTTCAATGGCAAAAATGAATGAATATTGTAAATGCACAAACAGTAATATCTCCACATTGCACGGTGCAATTCTGAAATTTTTAGCTTTTTCCTGTTAATCCTAGCATGATAAAGAAGATTCAAAGAGAGTGAGATGCCAGCTCCTTTCATTCAGTCAGTAGCTTCAAACATTTCTGGTATATGAAAAACATGTTTTTCAATGGCAAAAATCAATGAATATTGTAAATGCACAAACAGTAATATCTCCACATTGCAAGGTGCAATTCTGAAATTTTTTGCTTTTTCCTGTTAATCCTAGCATGATAAAGAAGATTCAAAGAGAGTGAGATGCCAGCTCCTTTCATTCAGTCAGTAGCTTCAAACATTTCTGGTATATGAAAAACATGTTTTTCAATGGCAAAAATGAATGAATATTGTAAATGCACAAACAGTAATATCTCCACATTGCAAGGTGCAATTCTGAAATTTTTTGCTTTTTCCTGCTAATCCTAGCATGATAAAGAAGATTCAAAGAGAGTGAGATGCCAGCTCCTTTCATTCAGTCAGTAGCTTCAAACATTTCTGGTATATGAAAAACATGTTTTTCAATGGCAAAAATCAATGAATATTGTAAATGCACAAACAGTAATATCTCCACATTGCACGGTGCAATTCTGAAATTTTTAGCTTTTTCCTGTTAATCCTAGCATGATAAAGAAGATTCAAAGAGAGTGAGATGCCAGCTCCTTTCATTCAGTCAGTAGCTTCAAACATTTCTGGTATATGAAAAACATGTTTTTCAATGGCAAAAATCAATGAATATTGTAAATGCACAAACAGTAATATCTCCACATTGCAAGGTGCAATTCTGAAATTTTTTGCTTTTTCCTGCTAATCCTAGCATGATAAAGAAGATTCAAAGAGAGTGAGATGCCAGCTCCTTTCATTCAGTCAGTAGCTTCAAACATTTCTGGTATATGAAAAACATGTTTTTCAATGGCAAAAATCAATGAATATTGTAAATGCACAAACAGTAATATCTCCACATTGCAAGGTGCAATTCTGAAATTTTTTGCTTTTTCCTGTTAATCCTAGCATGATAAAGAAGATTCAAAGAGAGTGAGATGCCAGCTCCTTTCATTCAGTCAGTAGCTTCAAACATTTCTGGTATATGAAAAACATGTTTTTCAATGGCAAAAATCAATGAATATTGTAAATGCACAAACAGTAATGTCTCCACATTGCAAGGTGCAATTCTGAAATTTTTTGCTTTTTCCTGTTAATCCTAGCATGATAAAGAAGATTCAAAGAGAGTGAGATGCCAGCTCCTTTCATTCAGTCAGTAGCTTCAAACATTTCTGGTATATGAAAAACATGTTTTTCAATGGCAAAAATCAATGAATATTGTAAATGCACAAACAGTAATATCTCCACATTGCAAGGTGCAATTCTGAAATTTTTTGCTTTTTCCTGCTAATCCTAGCATGATGAAGATTCAAAGAGAGTGAGATGCCAGCTCCTTTCATTCAGTCAGTAGCTTCAAACATTTCTGGTATATGAAAAACATGTTTTTCAATGGCAAAAATCAATGAATATTGTAAATGCACAAACAGTAATATCTCCACATTGCACGGTGCAATTCTGAAATTTTTAGCTTTTTCCTGTTAATCCTAGCATGATAAAGAAGATTCAAAGAGAGTGAGATGCCAGCTCCTTTCATTCAGTCAGTAGCTTCAAACATTTCTGGACGTTTTTCAATGGCAAAAATCAATGAATATTGTAAATGCACAAACAGTAATATCTCCACATTGCAAGGTGCAATTCTGAAATTTTTTGCTTTTTCCTGTTAATCCTAGCATGATAAAGAAGATTCAAAGAGAGTGAGATGCCAGCTCCTTTCATTCAGTCAGTAGCTTCAAACATTTCTGGTATATGAAAAACATGTTTTTCAATGGCAAAAATCAATGAATATTGTAAATGCACAAACAGTAATATCTCCACATTGCAAGGTGCAATTCTGAAATTTTTTGCTTTTTCCTGCTAATCCTAGCATGATAAAGAAGATTCAAAGAGAGTGAGATGCCAGCTCCTTTCATTCAGTCAGTAGCTTCAAACATTTCTGGTATATGAAAAACATGTTTTTCAATGGCAAAAATCAATGAATATTGTAAATGCACAAACAGTAATATCTCCACATTGCACGGTGCAATTCTGAAATTTTTAGCTTTTTCCTGTTAATCCTAGCATGATAAAGAAGATTCAAAGAGAGTGAGATGCCAGCTCCTTTCATTCAGTCAGTAGCTTCAAACATTTCTGGTATATGAAAAACATGTTTTTCAATGGCAAAAATCAATGAATATTGTAAATGCACAAACAGTAATATCTCCACATTGCAAGGTGCAATTCTGAAATTTTTTGCTTTTTCCTGTTAATCCTAGCATGATAAAGAAGATTCAAAGAGAGTGAGATGCCAGCTCCTTTCATTCAGTCAGTAGCTTCAAACATTTCTGGTATATGAAAAACATGTTTTTCAATGGCAAAAATGAATGAATATTGTAAATGCACAAACAGTAATATCTCCACATTGCAAGGTGCAATTCTGAAATTTTTTGCTTTTTCCTGCTAATCCTAGCATGATAAAGAAGATTCAAAGAGAGTGAGATGCCAGCTCCTTTCATTCAGTCAGTAGCTTCAAACATTTCTGGTATATGAAAAACATGTTTTTCAATGGCAAAAATCAATGAATATTGTAAATGCACAAACAGTAATATCTCCACATTGCACGGTGCAATTCTGAAATTTTTAGCTTTTTCCTGTTAATCCTAGCATGATAAAGATTCAAAGAGAGTGAGATGCCAGCTCCTTTCATTCAGTCAGTAGCTTCAAACATTTCTGGTATATGAAAAACATGTTTTTCAATGGCAAAAATCAATGAATATTGTAAATGCACAAACAGTAATATCTCCACATTGCAAGGTGCAATTCTGAAATTTTTTGCTTTTTCCTGCTAATCCTAGCATGATAAAGAAGATTCAAAGAGAGTGAGATGCCAGCTCCTTTCATTCAGTCAGTAGCTTCAAACATTTCTGGTATATGAAAAACATGTTTTTCAATGGCAAAAATCAATGAATATTGTAAATGCACAAACAGTAATATCTCCACATTGCAAGGTGCAATTCTGAAATTTTTAGCTTTTTCCTGTTAATCCTAGCATGATAAAGAAGATTCAAAGAGAGTGAGATGCCAGCTCCTTTCATTCAGTCAGTAGCTTCAAACATTTCTGGTATATGAAAAACATGTTTTTCAATGGCAAAAATCAATGAATATTGTAAATGCACAAACAGTAATATCTCCACATTGCAAGGTGCAATTCTGAAATTTTTTGCTTTTTCCTGTTAATCCTAGCATGATAAAGAAGATTCAAAGAGAGTGAGATGCCAGCTCCTTTCATTCAGTCAGTAGCTTCAAACATTTCTGGTATATGAAAAACATGTTTTTCAATGGCAAAAATCAATGAATATTGTAAATGCACAAACAGTAATATCTCCACATTGCAAGGTGCAATTCTGAAATTTTTTGCTTTTTCCTGCTAATCCTAGCATGATGAAGATTCAAAGAGAGTGAGATGCCAGCTCCTTTCATTCAGTCAGTAGCTTCAAACATTTCTGGTATATGAAAAACATGTTTTTCAATGGCAAAAATCAATGAATATTGTAAATGCACAAACAGTAATATCTCCACATTGCACGGTGCAATTCTGAAATTTTTAGCTTTTTCCTGTTAATCCTAGCATGATAAAGAAGATTCAAAGAGAGTGAGATGCCAGCTCCTTTCATTCAGTCAGTAGCTTCAAACATTTCTGGTATATGAAAAACATGTTTTTCAATGGCAAAAATCAATGAATATTGTAAATGCACAAACAGTAATATCTCCACATTGCAAGGTGCAATTCTGAAATTTTTTGCTTTTTCCTGTTAATCCTAGCATGATAAAGAAGATTCAAAGAGAGTGAGATGCCAGCTCCTTTCATTCAGTCAGTAGCTTCAAACATTTCTGGTATATGAAAAACATGTTTTTCAATGGCAAAAATCAATGAATATTGTAAATGCACAAACAGTAATATCTCCACATTGCACGGTGCAATTCTGAAATTTTTAGCTTTTTCCTGTTAATCCTAGCATGATAAAGAAGATTCAAAGAGAGTGAGATGCCAGCTCCTTTCATTCAGTCAGTAGCTTCAAACATTTCTGGTATATGAAAAACATGTTTTTCAATGGCAAAAATCAATGAATATTGTAAATGCACAAACAGTAATATCTCCACATTGCAAGGTGCAATTCTGAAATTTTTTGCTTTTTCCTGTTAATCCTAGCATGATAAAGAAGATTCAAAGAGAGTGAGATGCCAGCTCCTTTCATTCAGTCAGTAGCTTCAAACATTTCTGGTATATGAAAAACATGTTTTTCAATGGCAAAAATCAATGAATATTGTAAATGCACAAACAGTAATATCTCCACATTGCAAGGTGCAATTCTGAAATTTTTTGCTTTTTCCTGCTAATCCTAGCATGATAAAGAAGATTCAAAGAGAGTGAGATGCCAGCTCCTTTCATTCAGTCAGTAGCTTCAAACATTTCTGGTATATGAAAAACATGTTTTTCAATGGCAAAAATCAATGAATATTGTAAATGCACAAACAGTAATATCTCCACATTGCACGGTGCAATTCTGAAATTTTTAGCTTTTTCCTGTTAATCCTAGCATGATAAAGAAGATTCAAAGAGAGTGAGATGCCAGCTCCTTTCATTCAGTCAGTAGCTTCAAACATTTCTGGTATATGAAAAACATGTTTTTCAATGGCAAAAATCAATGAATATTGTAAATGCACAAACAGTAATATCTCCACATTGCAAGGTGCAATTCTGAAATTTTTTGCTTTTTCCTGCTAATCCTAGCATGATAAAGAAGATTCAAAGAGAGTGAGATGCCAGCTCCTTTCATTCAGTCAGTAGCTTCAAACATTTCTGGTATATGAAAAACATGTTTTTCAATGGCAAAAATCAATGAATATTGTAAATGCACAAACAGTAATATCTCCACATTGCAAGGTGCAATTCTGAAATTTTTTGCTTTTTCCTGCTAATCCTAGCATGATAAAGAAGATTCAAAGAGAGTGAGATGCCAGCTCCTTTCATTCAGTCAGTAGCTTCAAACATTTCTGGTATATGAAAAACATGTTTTTCAATGGCAAAAATCAATGAATATTGTAAATGCACAAACAGTAATATCTCCACATTGCACGGTGCAATTCTGAAATTTTTAGCTTTTTCCTGTTAATCCTAGCATGATAAAGAAGATTCAAAGAGAGTGAGATGCCAGCTCCTTTCATTCAGTCAGTAGCTTCAAACATTTCTGGTATATGAAAAACATGTTTTTCAATGGCAAAAATCAATGAATGTTGTAAATGCACAAACAGTAATATCTCCACATTGCAAGGTGCAATTCTGAAATTTTTTGCTTTTTCCTGCTAATCCTAGCATGATAAAGAAGATTCAAAGAGAGTGAGATGCCAGCTCCTTTCATTCAGTCAGTAGCTTCAAACATTTCTGGTATATGAAAAACATGTTTTTCAATGGCAAAAATCAATGAATATTGTAAATGCACAAACAGTAATATCTCCACATTGCACGGTGCAATTCTGAAATTTTTAGCTTTTTCCTGTTAATCCTAGCATGATAAAGAAGATTCAAAGAGAGTGAGATGCCAGCTCATTTCATTCAGTCAGTAGCTTCAAACATTTCTGGACGTTTTTCAATGGCAAAAATCAATGAATATTGTAAATGCACAAACAGTAATATCTCCACATTGCAAGGTGCAATTCTGAAATTTTTTGCTTTTTCCTGTTAATCCTAGCATGATAAAGAAGATTCAAAGAGAGTGAGATGCCAGCTTCTTTCATTCAGTCAGTAGCTTCAAACATTTCTGGTATATGAAAAACATGTTTTTCAATGGCAAAAATCAATGAATATTGTAAATGCACAAACAGTAATATCTCCACATTGCAAGGTGCAATTCTGAAATTTTTTGCTTTTTCCTGCTAATCCTAGCATGATAAAGAAGATTCAAAGAGAGTGAGATGCCAGCTCCTTTCATTCAGTCAGTAGCTTCAAACATTTCTGGTATATGAAAAACATGTTTTTCAATGGCAAAAATCAATGAATATTGTAAATGCACAAACAGTAATATCTCCACATTGCACGGTGCAATTCTGAAATTTTTAGCTTTTTCCTGTTAATCCTAGCATGATAAAGAAGATTCAAAGAGAGTGAGATGCCAGCTCCTTTCATTCAGTCAGTAGCTTCAAACATTTCTGGTATATGAAAAATATGTTTTTCAATGGCAAAAATCAATGAATATTGTAAATGCACAAACAGTAATATCTCCACATTGCAAGGTGCAATTCTGAAATTTTTTGCTTTTTCCTGCTAATCCTAGCATGATAAAGAAGATTCAAAGAGAGTGAGATGCCAGCTCCTTTCATTCAGTCAGTAGCTTCAAACATTTCTGGTATATGAAAAACATGTTTTTCAATGGCAAAAATCAATGCATATTGTAAATGCACAAACAGTAATATCTCCACATTGCACGGTGCAATTCTGAAATTTTTAGCTTTTTCCTGTTAATCCTAGCATGATAAAGAAGATTCAAAGAGAGTGAGATGCCAGCTCCTTTCATTCAGTCAGTAGCTTCAAACATTTCTGGTATATGAAAAACATGTTTTTCAATGGCAAAAATCAATGAATATTGTAAATGCACAAACAGTAATATCTCCACATTGCAAGGTGCAATTCTGAAATTTTTTGCTTTTTCCTGTTAATCCTAGCATGATAAAGAAGATTCAAAGAGAGTGAGATGCCAGCTCCTTTCATTCAGTCAGTAGCTTCAAACATTTCTGGTATATGAAAAACATGTTTTTCAATGGCAAAAATCAATGAATATTGTAAATGCACAAACAGTAATATCTCCACATTGCAAGGTGCAATTCTGAAATTTTTTGCTTTTTCCTGCTAATCCTAGCATGATAAAGAAGATTCAAAGAGAGTGAGATGCCAGCTCCTTTCATTCAGTCAGTAGCTTCAAACATTTCTGGACGTTTTTCAATGGCAAAAATCAATGAATATTGTAAATGCACAAACAGTAATATCTCCACATTGCAAGGTGCAATTCTGAAATTTTTTGCTTTTTCCTGTTAATCCTAGCATGATAAAGAAGATTCAAAGAGAGTGAGATGCCAGCTTCTTTCATTCAGTCAGTAGCTTCAAACATTTCTGGTATATGAAAAACATGTTTTTCAATGGCAAAAATCAATGAATATTGTAAATGCACAAACAGTAATATCTCCACATTGCAAGGTGCAATTCTGAAATTTTTTGCTTTTTCCTGCTAATCCTAGCATGATAAAGAAGATTCAAAGAGAGTGAGATGCCAGCTCCTTTCATTCAGTCAGTAGCTTCAAACATTTCTGGTATATGAAAAACATGTTTTTCAATGGCAAAAATCAATGAATATTGTAAATGCACAAACAGTAATATCTCCACATTGCAAGGTGCAATTCTGAAATTTTTAGCTTTTTCCTGTTAATCCTAGCATGATAAAGAAGATTCAAAGAGAGTGAGATGTCAGCTCCTTTCATTCAGTCAGTAGCTTCAAACATTTCTGGTATATGAAAAACATGTTTTTCAATGGCAAAAATCAATGAATATTGTAAATGCACAAACAGTAATATCTCCACATTGCAAGGTGCAATTCTGAAATTTTTTGCTTTTTCCTGTTAATCCTAGCATGATAAAGAAGATTCAAAGAGAGTGAGATGCCAGCTCCTTTCATTCAGTCAGTAGCTTCAAACATTTCTGGTATATGAAAAACATGTTTTTCAATGGCAAAAATCAATGAATATTGTAAATGCACAAACAGTAATATCTCCACATTGCAAGGTGCAATTCTGAAATTTTTTGCTTTTTCCTGCTAATCCTAGCATGATGAAGATTCAAAGAGAGTGAGATGCCAGCTCCTTTCATTCAGTCAGTAGCTTCAAACATTTCTGGTATATGAAAAACATGTTTTTCAATGGCAAAAATCAATGAATATTGTAAATGCACAAACAGTAATATCTCCACATTGCACGGTGCAATTCTGAAATTTTTAGCTTTTTCCTGTTAATCCTAGCATGATAAAGAAGATTCAAAGAGAGTGAGATGCCAGCTCCTTTCATTCAGTCAGTAGCTTCAAACATTTCTGGTATATGAAAAACATGTTTTTCAATGGCAAAAATCAATGAATATTGTAAATGCACAAACAGTAATATCTCCACATTGCAAGGTGCAATTCTGAAATTTTTTGCTTTTTCCTGTTAATCCTAGCATGATAAAGAAGATTCAAAGAGAGTGAGATGCCAGCTCCTTTCATTCAGTCAGTAGCTTCAAACATTTCTGGTATATGAAAAACATGTTTTTCAATGGCAAAAATCAATGAATATTGTAAATGCACAAACAGTAATATCTCCACATTGCACGGTGCAATTCTGAAATTTTTAGCTTTTTCCTGTTAATCCTAGCATGATAAAGAAGATTCAAAGAGAGTGAGATGCCAGCTCCTTTCATTCAGTCAGTAGCTTCAAACATTTCTGGTATATGAAAAACATGTTTTTCAATGGCAAAAATCAATGAATATTGTAAATGCACAAACAGTAATATCTCCACATTGCAAGGTGCAATTCTGAAATTTTTTGCTTTTTCCTGTTAATCCTAGCATGATAAAGAAGATTCAAAGAGAGTGAGATGCCAGCTCCTTTCATTCAGTCAGTAGCTTCAAACATTTCTGGTATATGAAAAACATGTTTTTCAATGGCAAAAATCAATGAATATTGTAAATGCACAAACAGTAATATCTCCACATTGCAAGGTGCAATTCTGAAATTTTTTGCTTTTTCCTGCTAATCCTAGCATGATAAAGAAGATTCAAAGAGAGTGAGATGCCAGCTCCTTTCATTCAGTCAGTAGCTTCAAACATTTCTGGTATATGAAAAACATGTTTTTCAATGGCAAAAATCAATGAATATTGTAAATGCACAAACAGTAATATCTCCACATTGCACGGTGCAATTCTGAAATTTTTAGCTTTTTCCTGTTAATCCTAGCATGATAAAGAAGATTCAAAGAGAGTGAGATGCCAGCTCCTTTCATTCAGTCAGTAGCTTCAAACATTTCTGGTATATGAAAAACATGTTTTTCAATGGCAAAAATCAATGAATATTGTAAATGCACAAACAGTAATATCTCCACATTGCAAGGTGCAATTCTGAAATTTTTTGCTTTTTCCTGCTAATCCTAGCATGATAAAGAAGATTCAAAGAGAGTGAGATGCCAGCTCCTTTCATTCAGTCAGTAGCTTCAAACATTTCTGGTATATGAAAAACATGTTTTTCAATGGCAAAAATCAATGAATATTGTAAATGCACAAACAGTAATATCTCCACATTGCAAGGTGCAATTCTGAAATTTTTTGCTTTTTCCTGCTAATCCTAGCATGATAAAGAAGATTCAAAGAGAGTGAGATGCCAGCTCCTTTCATTCAGTCAGTAGCTTCAAACATTTCTGGTATATGAAAAACATGTTTTTCAATGGCAAAAATCAATGAATATTGTAAATGCACAAACAGTAATATCTCCACATTGCACGGTGCAATTCTGAAATTTTTAGCTTTTTCCTGTTAATCCTAGCATGATAAAGAAGATTCAAAGAGAGTGAGATGCCAGCTCCTTTCATTCAGTCAGTAGCTTCAAACATTTCTGGTATATGAAAAACATGTTTTTCAATGGCAAAAATCAATGAATGTTGTAAATGCACAAACAGTAATATCTCCACATTGCAAGGTGCAATTCTGAAATTTTTTGCTTTTTCCTGCTAATCCTAGCATGATAAAGAAGATTCAAAGAGAGTGAGATGCCAGCTCCTTTCATTCAGTCAGTAGCTTCAAACATTTCTGGTATATGAAAAACATGTTTTTCAATGGCAAAAATCAATGAATATTGTAAATGCACAAACAGTAATATCTCCACATTGCACGGTGCAATTCTGAAATTTTTAGCTTTTTCCTGTTAATCCTAGCATGATAAAGAAGATTCAAAGAGAGTGAGATGCCAGCTCATTTCATTCAGTCAGTAGCTTCAAACATTTCTGGACGTTTTTCAATGGCAAAAATCAATGAATATTGTAAATGCACAAACAGTAATATCTCCACATTGCAAGGTGCAATTCTGAAATTTTTTGCTTTTTCCTGTTAATCCTAGCATGATAAAGAAGATTCAAAGAGAGTGAGATGCCAGCTTCTTTCATTCAGTCAGTAGCTTCAAACATTTCTGGTATATGAAAAACATGTTTTTCAATGGCAAAAATCAATGAATATTGTAAATGCACAAACAGTAATATCTCCACATTGCAAGGTGCAATTCTGAAATTTTTTGCTTTTTCCTGCTAATCCTAGCATGATAAAGAAGATTCAAAGAGAGTGAGATGCCAGCTCCTTTCATTCAGTCAGTAGCTTCAAACATTTCTGGTATATGAAAAACATGTTTTTCAATGGCAAAAATCAATGAATATTGTAAATGCACAAACAGTAATATCTCCACATTGCACGGTGCAATTCTGAAATTTTTAGCTTTTTCCTGTTAATCCTAGCATGATAAAGAAGATTCAAAGAGAGTGAGATGCCAGCTCCTTTCATTCAGTCAGTAGCTTCAAACATTTCTGGTATATGAAAAATATGTTTTTCAATGGCAAAAATCAATGAATATTGTAAATGCACAAACAGTAATATCTCCACATTGCAAGGTGCAATTCTGAAATTTTTTGCTTTTTCCTGCTAATCCTAGCATGATAAAGAAGATTCAAAGAGAGTGAGATGCCAGCTCCTTTCATTCAGTCAGTAGCTTCAAACATTTCTGGTATATGAAAAACATGTTTTTCAATGGCAAAAATCAATGCATATTGTAAATGCACAAACAGTAATATCTCCACATTGCACGGTGCAATTCTGAAATTTTTAGCTTTTTCCTGTTAATCCTAGCATGATAAAGAAGATTCAAAGAGAGTGAGATGCCAGCTCCTTTCATTCAGTCAGTAGCTTCAAACATTTCTGGTATATGAAAAACATGTTTTTCAATGGCAAAAATCAATGAATATTGTAAATGCACAAACAGTAATATCTCCACATTGCAAGGTGCAATTCTGAAATTTTTTGCTTTTTCCTGTTAATCCTAGCATGATAAAGAAGATTCAAAGAGAGTGAGATGCCAGCTCCTTTCATTCAGTCAGTAGCTTCAAACATTTCTGGTATATGAAAAACATGTTTTTCAATGGCAAAAATCAATGAATATTGTAAATGCACAAACAGTAATATCTCCACATTGCAAGGTGCAATTCTGAAATTTTTTGCTTTTTCCTGCTAATCCTAGCATGATAAAGAAGATTCAAAGAGAGTGAGATGCCAGCTCCTTTCATTCAGTCAGTAGCTTCAAACATTTCTGGACGTTTTTCAATGGCAAAAATCAATGAATATTGTAAATGCACAAACAGTAATATCTCCACATTGCAAGGTGCAATTCTGAAATTTTTTGCTTTTTCCTGTTAATCCTAGCATGATAAAGAAGATTCAAAGAGAGTGAGATGCCAGCTTCTTTCATTCAGTCAGTAGCTTCAAACATTTCTGGTATATGAAAAACATGTTTTTCAATGGCAAAAATCAATGAATATTGTAAATGCACAAACAGTAATATCTCCACATTGCAAGGTGCAATTCTGAAATTTTTTGCTTTTTCCTGCTAATCCTAGCATGATAAAGAAGATTCAAAGAGAGTGAGATGCCAGCTCCTTTCATTCAGTCAGTAGCTTCAAACATTTCTGGTATATGAAAAACATGTTTTTCAATGGCAAAAATCAATGAATATTGTAAATGCACAAACAGTAATATCTCCACATTGCACGGTGCAATTCTGAAATTTTTAGCTTTTTCCTGTTAATCCTAGCATGATAAAGAAGATTCAAAGAGAGTGAGATGCCAGCTCCTTTCATTCAGTCAGTAGCTTCAAACATTTCTGGTATATGAAAAATATGTTTTTCAATGGCAAAAATCAATGAATATTGTAAATGCACAAACAGTAATATCTCCACATTGCAAGGTGCAATTCTGAAATTTTTTGCTTTTTCCTGCTAATCCTAGCGTGATAAAGAAGATTCAAAGAGAGTGAGATGCCAGCTCCTTTCATTCAGTCAGTAGCTTCAAACATTTCTGGTATATGAAAAACATGTTTTTCAATGGCAAAAATCAATGCATATTGTAAATGCACAAACAGTAATATCTCCACATTGCACGGTGCAATTCTGAAATTTTTAGCTTTTTCCTGTTAATCCTAGCATGATAAAGAAGATTCAAAGAGAGTGAGATGCCAGCTCCTTTCATTCAGTCAGTAGCTTCAAACATTTCTGGTATATGAAAAACATGTTTTTCAATGGCAAAAATCAATGAATATTGTAAATGCACAAACAGTAATATCTCCACATTGCAAGGTGCAATTCTGAAATTTTTTGCTTTTTCCTGTTAATCCTAGCATGATAAAGAAGATTCAAAGAGAGTGAGATGCCAGCTCCTTTCATTCAGTCAGTAGCTTCAAACATTTCTGGTATATGAAAAACATGTTTTTCAATGGCAAAAATCAATGAATATTGTAAATGCACAAACAGTAATATCTCCACATTGCAAGGTGCAATTCTGAAATTTTTTGCTTTTTCCTGCTAATCCTAGCATGATAAAGAAGATTCAAAGAGAGTGAGATGCCAGCTCCTTTCATTCAGTCAGTAGCTTCAAACATTTCTGGTATATGAAAAACATGTTTTTCAATGGCAAAAATCAATGAATATTGTAAATGCACAAACAGTAATATCTCCACATTGCACGGTGCAATTCTGAAATTTTTAGCTTTTTCCTGTTAATCCTAGCATGATAAAGAAGATTCAAAGAGAGTGAGATGCCAGCTCCTTTCATTCAGTCAGTAGCTTCAAACATTTCTGGTATATGAAAAACATGTTTTTCAATGGCAAAAATCAATGAATATTGTAAATGCACAAACAGTAATATCTCCACATTGCAAGGTGCAATTCTGAAATTTTTTGCTTTTTCCTGTTAATCCTAGCATGATAAAGAAGATTCAAAGAGAGTGAGATGCCAGCTCCTTTCATTCAGTCAGTAGCTTCAAACATTTCTGGTATATGAAAAACATGTTTTTCAATGGCAAAAATCAATGAATATTGTAAATGCACAAACAGTAATATCTCCACATTGCACGGTGCAATTCTGAAATTTTTAGCTTTTTCCTGTTAATCCTAGCATGATAAAGAAGATTCAAAGAGAGTGAGATGCCAGCTCCTTTCATTCAGTCAGTAGCTTCAAACATTTCTGGTATATGAAAAACATGTTTTTCAATGGCAAAAATCAATGAATATTGTAAATGCACAAACAGTAATATCTCCACATTGCAAGGTGCAATTCTGAAATTTTTTGCTTTTTCCTGTTAATCCTAGCATGATAAAGAAGATTCAAAGAGAGTGAGATGCCAGCTCCTTTCATTCAGTCAGTAGCTTCAAACATTTCTGGTATATGAAAAACATGTTTTTCAATGGCAAAAATCAATGAATATTGTAAATGCACAAACAGTAATATCTCCACATTGCAAGGTGCAATTCTGAAATTTTTTGCTTTTTCCTGCTAATCCTAGCATGATAAAGAAGATTCAAAGAGAGTGAGATGCCAGCTCCTTTCATTCAGTCAGTAGCTTCAAACATTTCTGGTATATGAAAAACATGTTTTTCAATGGCAAAAATCAATGAATATTGTAAATGCACAAACAGTAATATCTCCACATTGCAAGGTGCAATTCTGAAATTTTTTGCTTTTTCCTGCTAATCCTAGCATGATAAAGAAGATTCAAAGAGAGTGAGATGCCAGCTCCTTTCATTCAGTCAGTAGCTTCAAACATTTCTGGTATATGAAAAACATGTTTTTCAATGGCAAAAATCAATGAATATTGTAAATGCACAAACAGTAATATCTCCACATTGCAAGGTGCAATTCTGAAATTTTTTGCTTTTTCCTGCTAATCCTAGCATGATAAAGAAGATTCAAAGAGAGTGAGATGCCAGCTCCTTTCATTCAGTCAGTAGCTTCAAACATTTCTGGTATATGAAAAACATGTTTTTCAATGGCAAAAATCAATGAATATTGTAAATGCACAAACAGTAATATCTCCACATTGCACGGTGCAATTCTGAAATTTTTAGCTTTTTCCTGTTAATCCTAGCATGATAAAGAAGATTCAAAGAGAGTGAGATGCCAGCTCCTTTCATTCAGTCAGTAGCTTCAAACATTTCTGGTATATGAAAAACATGTTTTTCAATGGCAAAAATCAATGAATGTTGTAAATGCACAAACAGTAATATCTCCACATTGCAAGGTGCAATTCTGAAATTTTTTGCTTTTTCCTGCTAATCCTAGCATGATAAAGAAGATTCAAAGAGAGTGAGATGCCAGCTCCTTTCATTCAGTCAGTAGCTTCAAACATTTCTGGTATATGAAAAACATGTTTTTCAATGGCAAAAATCAATGAATATTGTAAATGCACAAACAGTAATATCTCCACATTGCACGGTGCAATTCTGAAATTTTTAGCTTTTTCCTGTTAATCCTAGCATGATAAAGAAGATTCAAAGAGAGTGAGATGCCAGCTCATTTCATTCAGTCAGTAGCTTCAAACATTTCTGGACGTTTTTCAATGGCAAAAATCAATGAATATTGTAAATGCACAAACAGTAATATCTCCACATTGCAAGGTGCAATTCTGAAATTTTTTGCTTTTTCCTGTTAATCCTAACATGATAAAGAAGATTCAAAGAGAGTGAGATGCCAGCTTCTTTCATTCAGTCAGTAGCTTCAAACATTTCTGGTATATGAAAAACATGTTTTTCAATGGCAAAAATCAATGAATATTGTAAATGCACAAACAGTAATATCTCCACATTGCAAGGTGCAATTCTGAAATTTTTTGCTTTTTCCTGCTAATCCTAGCATGATAAAGAAGATTCAAAGAGAGTGAGATGCCAGCTCCTTTCATTCAGTCAGTAGCTTCAAACATTTCTGGTATATGAAAAACATGTTTTTCAATGGCAAAAATCAATGAATATTGTAAATGCACAAACAGTAATATCTCCACATTGCACGGTGCAATTCTGAAATTTTTAGCTTTTTCCTGTTAATCCTAGCATGATAAAGAAGATTCAAAGAGAGTGAGATGCCAGCTCCTTTCATTCAGTCAGTAGCTTCAAACATTTCTGGTATATGAAAAATATGTTTTTCAATGGCAAAAATCAATGAATATTGTAAATGCACAAACAGTAATATCTCCACATTGCAAGGTGCAATTTTGAAATTTTTTACTTTTTCCTGCTAATCCTAGCATGATAAAGAAGATTCAAAGAGAGTGAGATGCCAGCTCCTTTCATTCAGTCAGTAGCTTCAAACATTTCTGGTATATGAAAAACATGTTTTTCAATGGCAAAAATCAATGCATATTGTAAATGCACAAACAGTAATATCTCCACATTGCACGGTGCAATTCTGAAATTTTTAGCTTTTTCCTGTTAATCCTAGCATGATAAAGAAGATTCAAAGAGAGTGAGATGCCAGCTCCTTTCATTCAGTCAGTAGCTTCAAACATTTCTGGTATATGAAAAACATGTTTTTCAATGGCAAAAATCAATGAATATTGTAAATGCACAAACAGTAATATCTCCACATTGCAAGGTGCAATTCTGAAATTTTTTGCTTTTTCCTGTTAATCCTAGCATGATAAAGAAGATTCAAAGAGAGTGAGATGCCAGCTCCTTTCATTCAGTCAGTAGCTTCAAACATTTCTGGTATATGAAAAACATGTTTTTCAATGGCAAAAATCAATGAATATTGTAAATGCACAAACAGTAATATCTCCACATTGCAAGGTGCAATTCTGAAATTTTTTGCTTTTTCCTGCTAATCCTAGCATGATAAAGAAGATTCAAAGAGAGTGAGATGCCAGCTCCTTTCATTCAGTCAGTAGCTTCAAACATTTCTGGTATATGAAAAACATGTTTTTCAATGGCAAAAATCAATGAATATTGTAAATGCACAAACAGTAATATCTCCACATTGCACGGTGCAATTCTGAAATTTTTAGCTTTTTCCTGTTAATCCTAGCATGATAAAGAAGATTCAAAGAGAGTGAGATGCCAGCTCCTTTCATTCAGTCAGTAGCTTCAAACATTTCTGGTATATGAAAAATATGTTTTTCAATGGCAAAAATCAATGAATATTGTAAATGCACAAACAGTAATATCTCCACATTGCAAGGTGCAATTCTGAAATTTTTTGCTTTTTCCTGCTAATCCTAGCATGATAAAGAAGATTCAAAGAGAGTGAGATGCCAGCTCCTTTCATTCAGTCAGTAGCTTCAAACATTTCTGGTATATGAAAAACATGTTTTTCAATGGCAAAAATCAATGCATATTGTAAATGCACAAACAGTAATATCTCCACATTGCACGGTGCAATTCTGAAATTTTTAGCTTTTTCCTGTTAATCCTAGCATGATAAAGAAGATTCAAAGAGAGTGAGATGCCAGCTCCTTTCATTCAGTCAGTAGCTTCAAACATTTCTGGTATATGAAAAACATGTTTTTCAATGGCAAAAATCAATGAATATTGTAAATGCACAAACAGTAATATCTCCACATTGCAAGGTGCAATTCTGAAATTTTTTGCTTTTTCCTGTTAATCCTAGCATGATAAAGAAGATTCAAAGAGAGTGAGATGCCAGCTCCTTTCATTCAGTCAGTAGCTTCAAACATTTCTGGTATATGAAAAACATGTTTTTCAATGGCAAAAATCAATGAATATTGTAAATGCACAAACAGTAATATCTCCACATTGCAAGGTGCAATTCTGAAATTTTTTGCTTTTTCCTGCTAATCCTAGCATGATAAAGAAGATTCAAAGAGAGTGAGATGCCAGCTCCTTTCATTCAGTCAGTAGCTTCAAACATTTCTGGTATATGAAAAACATGTTTTTCAATGGCAAAAATCAATGAATATTGTAAATGCACAAACAGTAATATCTCCACATTGCAAGGTGCAATTCTGAAATTTTTTGCTTTTTCCTGCTAATCCTAGCATGATAAAGAAGATTCAAAGAGAGTGAGATGCCAGCTCCTTTCATTCAGTCAGTAGCTTCAAACATTTCTGGTATATGAAAAACATGTTTTTCAATGGCAAAAATCAATGAATATTGTAAATGCACAAACAGTAATATCTCCACATTGCAAGGTGCAATTCTGAAATTTTTAGCTTTTTCC
Organism: Phyllobates terribilis; assembly: GCF_046119375.1. Taxonomy (NCBI): domain Eukaryota; kingdom Metazoa; phylum Chordata; class Amphibia; order Anura; family Dendrobatidae; genus Phyllobates; species Phyllobates terribilis. The sequence continues at coordinate 111,009 of NW_027364797.1, forward strand.
TGTTAATCCTAGCATGATAAAGAAGATTCAAAGAGAGTGAGATGCCAGCTCCTTTCATTCAGTCAGTAGCTTCAAACATTTCTGGTATATGAAAAACATGTTTTTCAATGGCAAAAATCAATGAATATTGTAAATGCACAAACAGTAATATCTCCACATTGCAAGGTGCAATTCTGAAATTTTTTGCTTTTTCCTGCTAATGCTAGCATGATAAAGAAGATTCAAAGAGAGTGAGATGCCAGCTCCTTTCATTCAGTCAGTAGCTTCAAACATTTCTGGTATATGAAAAACATGTTTTTCAATGGCAAAAATCAATGAATATTGTAAATGCACAAACAGTAATATCTCCACATTGCAAGGTGCAATTCTGAAATTTTTTGCTTTTTCCTGCTAATCCTAGCATGATAAAGAAGATTCAAAGAGAGTGAGATGCCAGCTCCTTTCATTCAGTCAGTAGCTTCAAACATTTCTGGTATATGAAAAACATGTTTTTCAATGGCAAAAATCAATGAATATTGTAAATGCACAAACAGTAATATCTCCACATTGCACGGTGCAATTCTGAAATTTTTAGCTTTTTCCTGTTAATCCTAGCATGATAAAGAAGATTCAAAGAGAGTGAGATGCCAGCTCCTTTCATTCAGTCAGTAGCTTCAAACATTTCTGGTATATGAAAAACATGTTTTTCAATGGCAAAAATCAATGAATGTTGTAAATGCACAAACAGTAATATCTCCACATTGCAAGGTGCAATTCTGAAATTTTTTGCTTTTTCCTGCTAATCCTAGCATGATAAAGAAGATTCAAAGAGAGTGAGATGCCAGCTCCTTTCATTCAGTCAGTAGCTTCAAACATTTCTGGTATATGAAAAACATGTTTTTCAATGGCAAAAATCAATGAATATTGTAAATGCACAAACAGTAATATCTCCACATTGCACGGTGCAATTCTGAAATTTTTAGCTTTTTCCTGTTAATCCTAGCATGATAAAGAAGATTCAAAGAGAGTGAGATGCCAGCTCATTTCATTCAGTCAGTAGCTTCAAACATTTCTGGACGTTTTTCAATGGCAAAAATCAATGAATATTGTAAATGCACAAACAGTAATATCTCCACATTGCAAGGTGCAATTCTGAAATTTTTAGCTTTTTCCTGTTAATCCTAGCATGATAAAGAAGATTCAAAGAGAGTGAGATGCCAGCTTCTTTCATTCAGTCAGTAGCTTCAAACATTTCTGGTATATGAAAAACATGTTTTTCAATGGCAAAAATCAATGAATATTGTAAATGCACAAACAGTAATATCTCCACATTGCAAGGTGCAATTCTGAAATTTTTTGCTTTTTCCTGCTAATCCTAGCATGATAAAGAAGATTCAAAGAGAGTGAGATGCCAGCTCCTTTCATTCAGTCAGTAGCTTCAAACATTTCTGGTATATGAAAAACATGTTTTTCAATGGCAAAAATCAATGAATATTGTAAATGCACAAACAGTAATATCTCCACATTGCACGGTGCAATTCTGAAATTTTTAGCTTTTTCCTGTTAATCTTAGCATGATAAAGAAGATTCAAAGAGAGTGAGATGCCAAGCTCCTTTCATTCAGTCAGTAGCTTCAAACATTTCTGGTATATGAAAAATATGTTTTTCAATGGCAAAAATCAATGAATATTGTAAATGCACAAACAGTAATATCTCCACATTGCAAGGTGCAATTCTGAAATTTTTTGCTTTTTCCTGCTAATCCTAGCATGATAAAGAAGATTCAAAGAGAGTGAGATGCCAGCTCCTTTCATTCAGTCAGTAGCTTCAAACATTTCTGGTATATGAAAAACATGTTTTTCAATGGCAAAAATCAATGCATATTGTAAATGCACAAACAGTAATATCTCCACATTGCACGGTGCAATTCTGAAATTTTTAGCTTTTTCCTGTTAATCCTAGCATGATAAAGAAGATTCAAAGAGAGTGAGATGCCAGCTCCTTTCATTCAGTCAGTAGCTTCAAACATTTCTGGTATATGAAAAATATGTTTTTCAATGGCAAAAATCAATGAATATTGTAAATGCACAAACAGTAATATCTCCACATTGCAAGGTGCAATTTTGAAATTTTTTACTTTTTCCTGCTAATCCTAGCATGATAAAGAAGATTCAAAGAGAGTGAGATGCCAGCTCCTTTCATTCAGTCAGTAGCTTCAAACTTTTCTGGTATATGAAAAACATGTTTTTCAATGGCAAAAATCAATGCATATTGTAAATGCACAAACAGTAATATCTCCACATTGCACGGTGCAATTCTGAAATTTTTAGCTTTTTCCTGTTAATCCTAGCATGATAAAGAAGATTCAAAGAGAGTGAGATGCCAGCTCCTTTCATTCAGTCAGTAGCTTCAAACATTTCTGGTATATGAAAAACATGTTTTTCAATGGCAAAAATCAATGAATATTGTAAATGCACAAACAGTAATATCTCCACATTGCAAGGTGCAATTCTGAAATTTTTTGCTTTTTCCTGTTAATCCTAGCATGATAAAGAAGATTCAAAGAGAGTGAGATGCCAGCTCCTTTCATTCAGTCAGTAGCTTCAAACATTTCTGGTATATGAAAAACATGTTTTTCAATGGCAAAAATCAATGAATATTGTAAATGCACAAACAGTAATATCTCCACATTGCAAGGTGCAATTCTGAAATTTTTTGCTTTTTCCTGCTAATCCTAGCATGATAAAGAAGATTCAAAGAGAGTGAGATGCCAGCTCCTTTCATTCAGTCAGTAGCTTCAAACATTTCTGGTATATGAAAAACATGTTTTTCAATGGCAAAAATCAATGAATATTGTAAATGCACAAACAGTAATATCTCCACATTGCACGGTGCAATTCTGAAATTTTTAGCTTTTTCCTGTTAATCCTAGCATGATAAAGAAGATTCAAAGAGAGTGAGATGCCAGCTCCTTTCATTCAGTCAGTAGCTTCAAACATTTCTGGTATATGAAAAATATGTTTTTCAATGGCAAAAATCAATGAATATTGTAAATGCACAAACAGTAATATCTCCACATTGCAAGGTGCAATTCTGAAATTTTTTGCTTTTTCCTGCTAATCCTAGCATGATAAAGAAGATTCAAAGAGAGTGAGATGCCAGCTCCTTTCATTCAGTCAGTAGCTTCAAACATTTCTGGTATATGAAAAACATGTTTTTCAATGGCAAAAATCAATGCATATTGTAAATGCACAAACAGTAATATCTCCACATTGCACGGTGCAATTCTGAAATTTTTAGCTTTTTCCTGTTAATCCTAGCATGATAAAGAAGATTCAAAGAGAGTGAGATGCCAGCTCCTTTCATTCAGTCAGTAGCTTCAAACATTTCTGGTATATGAAAAACATGTTTTTCAATGGCAAAAATCAATGAATATTGTAAATGCACAAACAGTAATATCTCCACATTGCAAGGTGCAATTCTGAAATTTTTTGCTTTTTCCTGTTAATCCTAGCATGATAAAGAAGATTCAAAGAGAGTGAGATGCCAGCTCCTTTCATTCAGTCAGTAGCTTCAAACATTTCTGGTATATGAAAAACATGTTTTTCAATGGCAAAAATCAATGAATATTGTAAATGCACAAACAGTAATATCTCCACATTGCAAGGTGCAATTCTGAAATTTTTTGCTTTTTCCTGCTAATCCTAGCATGATAAAGAAGATTCAAAGAGAGTGAGATGCCAGCTCCTTTCATTCAGTCAGTAGCTTCAAACATTTCTGGTATATGAAAAACATGTTTTTCAATGGCAAAAATCAATGAATATTGTAAATGCACAAACAGTAATATCTCCACATTGCAAGGTGCAATTCTGAAATTTTTTGCTTTTTCCTGCTAATCCTAGCATGATAAAGAAGATTCAAAGAGAGTGAGATGCCAGCTCCTTTCATTCAGTCAGTAGCTTCAAACATTTCTGGTATATGAAAAACATGTTTTTCAATGGCAAAAATCAATGAATATTGTAAATGCACAAACAGTAATATCTCCACATTGCAAGGTGCAATTCTGAAATTTTTAGCTTTTTCCTGTTAATCCTAGCATGATAAAGAAGATTCAAAGAGAGTGAGATGCCAGCTCCTTTCATTCAGTCAGTAGCTTCAAACATTTCTGGTATATGAAAAACATGTTTTTCAATGGCAAAAATCAATGAATATTGTAAATGCACAAACAGTAATATCTCCACATTGCAAGGTGCAATTCTGAAATTTTTTGCTTTTTCCTGCTAATGCTAGCATGATAAAGAAGATTCAAAGAGAGTGAGATGCCAGCTCCTTTCATTCAGTCAGTAGCTTCAAACATTTCTGGTATATGAAAAACATGTTTTTCAATGGCAAAAATCAATGAATATTGTAAATGCACAAACAGTAATATCTCCACATTGCAAGGTGCAATTCTGAAATTTTTTGCTTTTTCCTGCTAATCCTAGCATGATAAAGAAGATTCAAAGAGAGTGAGATGCCAGCTCCTTTCATTCAGTCAGTAGCTTCAAACATTTCTGGTATATGAAAAACATGTTTTTCAATGGCAAAAATCAATGAATATTGTAAATGCACAAACAGTAATATCTCCACATTGCACGGTGCAATTCTGAAATTTTTAGCTTTTTCCTGTTAATCCTAGCATGATAAAGAAGATTCAAAGAGAGTGAGATGCCAGCTCCTTTCATTCAGTCAGTAGCTTCAAACATTTCTGGTATATGAAAAACATGTTTTTCAATGGCAAAAATCAATGAATGTTGTAAATGCACAAACAGTAATATCTCCACATTGCAAGGTGCAATTCTGAAATTTTTTGCTTTTTCCTGCTAATCCTAGCATGATAAAGAAGATTCAAAGAGAGTGAGATGCCAGCTCCTTTCATTCAGTCAGTAGCTTCAAACATTTCTGGTATATGAAAAACATGTTTTTCAATGGCAAAAATCAATGAATATTGTAAATGCACAAACAGTAATATCTCCACATTGCACGGTGCAATTCTGAAATTTTTAGCTTTTTCCTGTTAATCCTAGCATGATAAAGAAGATTCAAAGAGAGTGAGATGCCAGCTCATTTCATTCAGTCAGTAGCTTCAAACATTTCTGGACGTTTTTCAATGGCAAAAATCAATGAATATTGTAAATGCACAAACAGTAATATCTCCACATTGCAAGGTGCAATTCTGAAATTTTTAGCTTTTTCCTGTTAATCCTAGCATGATAAAGAAGATTCAAAGAGAGTGAGATGCCAGCTTCTTTCATTCAGTCAGTAGCTTCAAACATTTCTGGTATATGAAAAACATGTTTTTCAATGGCAAAAATCAATGAATATTGTAAATGCACAAACAGTAATATCTCCACATTGCAAGGTGCAATTCTGAAATTTTTTGCTTTTTCCTGCTAATCCTAGCATGATAAAGAAGATTCAAAGAGAGTGAGATGCCAGCTCCTTTCATTCAGTCAGTAGCTTCAAACATTTCTGGTATATGAAAAACATGTTTTTCAATGGCAAAAATCAATGAATATTGTAAATGCACAAACAGTAATATCTCCACATTGCACGGTGCAATTCAGAAATTTTTAGCTTTTTCCTGTTAATCTTAGCATGATAAAGAAGATTCAAAGAGAGTGAGATGCCAAGCTCCTTTCATTCAGTCAGTAGCTTCAAACATTTCTGGTATATGAAAAATATGTTTTTCAATGGCAAAAATCAATGAATATTGTAAATGCACAAACAGTAATATCTCCACATTGCAAGGTGCAATTCTGAAATTTTTTGCTTTTTCCTGCTAATCCTAGCATGATAAAGAAGATTCAAAGAGAGTGAGATGCCAGCTCCTTTCATTCAGTCAGTAGCTTCAAACATTTCTGGTATATGAAAAACATGTTTTTCAATGGCAAAAATCAATGCATATTGTAAATGCACAAACAGTAATATCTCCACATTGCACGGTGCAATTCTGAAATTTTTAGCTTTTTCCTGTTAATCCTAGCATGATAAAGAAGATTCAAAGAGAGTGAGATGCCAGCTCCTTTCATTCAGTCAGTAGCTTCAAACATTTCTGGTATATGAAAAACATGTTTTTCAATGGCAAAAATCAATGAATATTGTAAATGCACAAACAGTAATATCTCCACATTGCAAGGTGCAATTCTGAAATTTTTTGCTTTTTCCTGTTAATCCTAGCATGATAAAGAAGATTCAAAGAGAGTGAGATGCCAGCTCCTTTCATTCAGTCAGTAGCTTCAAACATTTCTGGTATATGAAAAACATGTTTTTCAATGGCAAAAATCAATGAATATTGTAAATGCACAAACAGTAATATCTCCACATTGCAAGGTGCAATTCTGAAATTTTTTGCTTTTTCCTGCTAATCCTAGCATGATAAAGAAGATTCAAAGAGAGTGAGATGCCAGCTCCTTTCATTCAGTCAGTAGCTTCAAACATTTCTGGTATATGAAAAACATGTTTTTCAATGGCAAAAATCAATGAATATTGTAAATGCACAAACAGTAATATCTCCACATTGCACGGTGCAATTCTGAAATTTTTAGCTTTTTCCTGTTAATCCTAGCATGATAAAGAAGATTCAAAGAGAGTGAGATGCCAGCTCCTTTCATTCAGTCAGTAGCTTCAAACATTTCTGGTATATGAAAAACATGTTTTTCAATGGCAAAAATCAATGAATATTGTAAATGCACAAACAGTAATATCTCCACATTGCAAGGTGCAATTCTGAAATTTTTTGCTTTTTCCTGCTAATCCTAGCATGATAAAGAAGATTCAAAGAGAGTGAGATGCCAGCTCCTTTCATTCAGTCAGTAGCTTCAAACATTTCTGGTATATGAAAAACATGTTTTTCAATGGCAAAAATCAATGAATATTGTAAATGCACAAACAGTAATATCTCCACATTGCACGGTGCAATTCTGAAATTTTTAGCTTTTTCCTGTTAATCCTAGCATGATAAAGAAGATTCAAAGAGAGTGAGATGCCAGCTCCTTTCATTCAGTCAGTAGCTTCAAACATTTCTGGTATATGAAAAACATGTTTTTCAATGGCAAAAATCAATGAATATTGTAAATGCACAAACAGTAATATCTCCACATTGCAAGGTGCAATTCTGAAATTTTTTGCTTTTTCCTGCTAATCCTAGCATGATAAAGAAGATTCAAAGAGAGTGAGATGCCAGCTCCTTTCATTCAGTCAGTAGCTTCAAACATTTCTGGTATATGAAAAACATGTTTTTCAATGGCAAAAATCAATGAATATTGTAAATGCACAAACAGTAATATCTCCACATTGCACGGTGCAATTCTGAAATTTTTAGCTTTTTCCTGTTAATCCTAGCATGATAAAGAAGATTCAAAGAGAGTGAGATGCCAGCTCCTTTCATTCAGTCAGTAGCTTCAAACATTTCTGGTATATGAAAAACATGTTTTTCAATGGCAAAAATCAATGAATATTGTAAATGCACAAACAGTAATATCTCCACATTGCAAGGTGCAATTCTGAAATTTTTTGCTTTTTCCTGTTAATCCTAGCATGATAAAGATTCAAAGAGAGTGAGATGCCAGCTCCTTTCATTCAGTCAGTAGCTTCAAACATTTCTGGTATATGAAAAACATGTTTTTCAATGGCAAAAATGAATGAATATTGTAAATGCACAAACAGTAATATCTCCACATTGCAAGGTGCAATTCTGAAATTTTTTGCTTTTTCCTGCTAATCCTAGCATGATAAAGAAGATTCAAAGAGAGTGAGATGCCAGCTCCTTTCATTCAGTCAGTAGCTTCAAACATTTCTGGTATATGAAAAACATGTTTTTCAATGGCAAAAATCAATGAATATTGTAAATGCACAAACAGTAATATCTCCACATTGCACGGTGCAATTCTGAAATTTTTAGCTTTTTCCTGTTAATCCTAGCATGATAAAGAAGATTCAAAGAGAGTGAGATGCCAGCTCCTTTCATTCAGTCAGTAGCTTCAAACATTTCTGGTATATGAAAAACATGTTTTTCAATGGCAAAAATCAATGAATATTGTAAATGCACAAACAGTAATATCTCCACATTGCAAGGTGCAATTCTGAAATTTTTTGCTTTTTCCTGCTAATCCTAGCATGATAAAGAAGATTCAAAGAGAGTGAGATGCCAGCTCCTTTCATTCAGTCAGTAGCTTCAAACATTTCTGGTATATGAAAAACATGTTTTTCAATGGCAAAAATCAATGAATATTGTAAATGCACAAACAGTAATATCTCCACATTGCACGGTGCAATTCTGAAATTTTTAGCTTTTTCCTGTTAATCCTAGCATGATAAAGAAGATTCAAAGAGAGTGAGATGCCAGCTCCTTTCATTCAGTCAGTAGCTTCAAACATTTCTGGTATATGAAAAACATGTTTTTCAATGGCAAAAATCAATGAATATTGTAAATGCACAAACAGTAATGTCTCCACATTGCAAGGTGCAATTCTGAAATTTTTTGCTTTTTCCTGTTAATCCTAGCATGATAAAGAAGATTCAAAGAGAGTGAGATGCCAGCTCCTTTCATTCAGTCAGTAGCTTCAAACATTTCTGGTATATGAAAAACATGTTTTTCAATGGCAAAAATCAATGAATATTGTAAATGCACAAACAGTAATATCTCCACATTGCAAGGTGCAATTCTGAAATTTTTTGCTTTTTCCTGCTAATCCTAGCATGATGAAGATTCAAAGAGAGTGAGATGCCAGCTCCTTTCATTCAGTCAGTAGCTTCAAACATTTCTGGTATATGAAAAACATGTTTTTCAATGGCAAAAATCAATGAATATTGTAAATGCACAAACAGTAATATCTCCACATTGCAAGGTGCAATTCTGAAATTTTTTGCTTTTTCCTGCTAATCCTAGCATGATAAAGAAGATTCAAAGAGAGTGAGATGCCAGCTCCTTTCATTCAGTCAGTAGCTTCAAACATTTCTGGTATATGAAAAACATGTTTTTCAATGGCAAAAATCAATGAATATTGTAAATGCACAAACAGTAATATCTCCACATTGCAAGGTGCAATTCTGAAATTTTTTGCTTTTTCCTGTTAATCCTAGCATGATAAAGATTCAAAGAGAGTGAGATGCCAGCTCCTTTCATTCAGTCAGTAGCTTCAAACATTTCTGGTATATGAAAAACATGTTTTTCAATGGCAAAAATGAATGAATATTGTAAATGCACAAACAGTAATATCTCCACATTGCAAGGTGCAATTCTGAAATTTTTTGCTTTTTCCTGCTAATCCTAGCATGATAAAGAAGATTCAAAGAGAGTGAGATGCCAGCTCCTTTCATTCAGTCAGTAGCTTCAAACATTTCTGGTATATGAAAAACATGTTTTTCAATGGCAAAAATCAATGAATATTGTAAATTCACAAACAGTAATATCTCCACATTGCACGGTGCAATTCTGAAATTTTTAGCTTTTTCCTGTTAATCCTAGCATGATAAAGAAGATTCAAAGAGAGTGAGATGCCAGCTCCTTTCATTCAGTCAGTAGCTTCAAACATTTCTGGTATATGAAAAACATGTTTTTCAATGGCAAAAATCAATGAATATTGTAAATGCACAAACAGTAATATCTCCACATTGCAAGGTGCAATTCTGAAATTTTTTGCTTTTTCCTGCTAATCCTAGCATGATAAAGAAGATTCAAAGAGAGTGAGATGCCAGCTCCTTTCATTCAGTCAGTAGCTTCAAACATTTCTGGTATATGAAAAACATGTTTTTCAATGGCAAAAATCAATGAATATTGTAAATGCACAAACAGTAATATCTCCACATTGCACGGTGCAATTCTGAAATTTTTAGCTTTTTCCTGTTAATCCTAGCATGATAAAGAAGATTCAAAGAGAGTGAGATGCCAGCTCCTTTCATTCAGTCAGTAGCTTCAAACATTTCTGGTATATGAAAAACATGTTTTTCAATGGCAAAAATCAATGAATATTGTAAATGCACAAACAGTAATGTCTCCACATTGCAAGGTGCAATTCTGAAATTTTTTGCTTTTTCCTGCTAATCCTAGCATGATGAAGATTCAAAGAGAGTGAGATGCCAGCTCCTTTCATTCAGTCAGTAGCTTCAAACATTTCTGGTATATGAAAAACATGTTTTTCAATGGCAAAAATCAATGAATATTGTAAATGCACAAACAGTAATATCTCCACATTGCACGGTGCAATTCTGAAATTTTTAGCTTTTTCCTGTTAATCCTAGCATGATAAAGAAGATTCAAAGAGAGTGAGATGCCAGCTCCTTTCATTCAGTCAGTAGCTTCAAACATTTCTGGTATATGAAAAACATGTTTTTCAATGGCAAAAATCAATGAATATTGTAAATGCACAAACAGTAATATCTCCACATTGCAAGGTGCAATTCTGAAATTTTTTGCTTTTTCCTGTTAATCCTAGCATGATAAAGAAGATTCAAAGAGAGTGAGATGCCAGCTCCTTTCATTCAGTCAGTAGCTTCAAACATTTCTGGTATATGAAAAACATGTTTTTCAATGGCAAAAATCAATGAATATTGTAAATGCACAAACAGTAATATCTCCACATTGCAAGGTGCAATTCTGAAATTTTTAGCTTTTTCCTGTTAATCCTAGCATGAGAAAGAAGATTCAAAGAGAGTGAGATGCCAGCTCCTTTCATTCAGTCAGTAGCTTCAAACATTTCTGGTATATGAAAAACATGTTTTTCAATGGCAAAAATCAATGAATATTGTAAATGCACAAACAGTAATATCTCCACATTGCAAGGTGCAATTCTGAAATTTTTTGCTTTTTCCTGCTAATCCTAGCATGATAAAGAAGATTCAAAGAGAGTGAGATGCCAGCTCCTTTCATTCAGTCAGTAGCTTCAAACATTTCTGGTATATGAAAAACATGTTTTTCAATGGCAAAAATCAATGAATATTGTAAATGCACAAACAGTAATATCTCCACATTGCACGGTGCAATTCTGAAATTTTTAGCTTTTTCCTGTTAATCCTAGCATGATAAAGAAGATTCAAAGAGAGTGAGATGCCAGCTCCTTTCATTCAGTCAGTAGCTTCAAACATTTCTGGTATATGAAAAACATGTTTTTCAATGGCAAAAATCAATGAATATTGTAAATGCACAAACAGTAATATCTCCACATTGCAAGGTGCAATTCTGAAATTTTTTGCTTTTTCCTGCTAATCCTAGCATGATAAAGAAGATTCAAAGAGAGTGAGATGCCAGCTCCTTTCATTCAGTCAGTAGCTTCAAACATTTCTGGTATATGAAAAACATGTTTTTCAATGGCAAAAATCAATGAATATTGTAAATGCACAAACAGTAATATCTCCACATTGCAAGGTGCAATTCTGAAATTTTTTGCTTTTTCCTGCTAATCCTAGCATGATAAAGAAGATTCAAAGAGAGTGAGATGCCAGCTCCTTTCATTCAGTCAGTAGCTTCAAACATTTCTGGTATATGAAAAACATGTTTTTCAATGGCAAAAATCAATGAATATTGTAAATGCACAAACAGTAATATCTCCACATTGCACGGTGCAATTCTGAAATTTTTAGCTTTTTCCTGTTAATCCTAGCATGATAAAGAAGATTCAAAGAGAGTGAGATGCCAGCTCCTTTCATTCAGTCAGTAGCTTCAAACATTTCTGGTATATGAAAAACATGTTTTTCAATGGCAAAAATCAATGAATGTTGTAAATGCACAAACAGTAATATCTCCACATTGCAAGGTGCAATTCTGAAATTTTTTGCTTTTTCCTGCTAATCCTAGCATGATAAAGAAGATTCAAAGAGAGTGAGATGCCAGCTCCTTTCATTCAGTCAGTAGCTTCAAACATTTCTGGTATATGAAAAACATGTTTTTCAATGGCAAAAATCAATGAATATTGTAAATGCACAAACAGTAATATCTCCACATTGCACGGTGCAATTCTGAAATTTTTAGCTTTTTCCTGTTAATCCTAGCATGATAAAGAAGATTCAAAGAGAGTGAGATGCCAGCTCATTTCATTCAGTCAGTAGCTTCAAACATTTCTGGACGTTTTTCAATGGCAAAAATCAATGAATATTGTAAATGCACAAACAGTAATATCTCCACATTGCAAGGTGCAATTCTGAAATTTTTTGCTTTTTCCTGCTAATCCTAGCATGATAAAGAAGATTCAAAGAGAGTGAGATGCCAGCTCCTTTCATTCAGTCAGTAGCTTCAAACATTTCTGGTATATGAAAAACATGTTTTTCAATGGCAAAAATCAATGAATATTGTAAATGCACAAACAGTAATATCTCCACATTGCAAGGTGCAATTCTGAAATTTTTTGCTTTTTCCTGCTAATCCTAGCATGATAAAGAAGATTCAAAGAGAGTGAGATGCCAGCTCCTTTCATTCAGTCAGTAGCTTCAAACATTTCTGGTATATGAAAAACATGTTTTTCAATGGCAAAAATCAATGAATATTGTAAATGCACAAACAGTAATATCTCCACATTGCACGGTGCAATTCTGAAATTTTTAGCTTTTTCCTGTTAATCCTAGCATGATAAAGAAGATTCAAAGAGAGTGAGATGCCAGCTCCTTTCATTCAGTCAGTAGCTTCAAACATTTCTGGTATATGAAAAACATGTTTTTCAATGGCAAAAATCAATGAATGTTGTAAATGCACAAACAGTAATATCTCCACATTGCAAGGTGCAATTCTGAAATTTTTAGCTTTTTCCTGCTAATCCTAGCATGATAAAGAAGATTCAAAGAGAGTGAGATGCCAGCTCCTTTCATTCAGTCAGTAGCTTCAAGCATTTCTGGTATATGAAAAACATGTTTTTCAATGGCAAAAATCAATGAATATTGTAAATGCGACAAACAGTAATATCTCCACATTGCAAGGTGCAATTCTGAAATTTTTAGCTTTTTCCTGTTAATCCTAGCATGATAAAGAAGATTCAAAGAGAGTGAGATGCCAGCTCATTTCATTCAGTCAGTAGCTTCAAACATTTCTGGACGTTTTTCAATGGCAAAAATCAATGAATATTGTAAATGCACAAACAGTAATATGTCCACATTGCAAGGTGCAATTCTGAAATTTTTTGCTTTTTCCTGTTAATCCTAGCATGATAAAGAAGATTCAAAGAGAGTGAGATGCCAGCTCCTTTCATTCAGTCAGTAGCTTCAAACATTTCTGGTATATGAAAAACATGTTTTTCAATGGCAAAAATCAATGAATATTGTAAATGCACAAACAGTAATATCTCCACATTGCACGGTGCAATTCTGAAATTTTTAGCTTTTTCCTGTTAATCCTAGCATGATAAAGAAGATTCAAAGAGAGTGAGATGCCAGCTCCTTTCATTCAGTCAGTAGCTTCAAACATTTCTGGTATATGAAAAACATGTTTTTCAATGGCAAAAATCAATGAATATTGTAAATGCACAAACAGTAATATCTCCACATTGCAAGGTGCAATTCTGAAATTTTTTGCTTTTTCCTGTTAATCCTAGCATGATAAAGAAGATTCAAAGAGAGTGAGATGCCAGCTCCTTTCATTCAGTCAGTAGCTTCAAACATTTCTGGTATATGAAAAACATGTTTTTCAATGGCAAAAATCAATGAATATTGTAAATGCACAAACAGTAATATCTCCACATTGCAAGGTGCAATTCTGAAATTTTTTGCTTTTTCCTGCTAATCCTAGCATGATAAAGAAGATTCAAAGAGAGTGAGGTGCCAGCTCCTTTCATTGTCAGTAGCTTCAAACATTTCTGGTATATGAAAAACATGTTTTTCAATGGCAAAAATCAATGAATATTGTAAATGCACAAACAGTAATATCTCCACATTGCACGGTGCAATTCTGAAATTTTTAGCTTTTTCCTGTTAATCCTAGCATGATAAAGAAGATTCAAAGAGAGTGAGATGCCAGCTCCTTTCATTCAGTCAGTAGCTTCAAACATTTCTGGTATATGAAAAACATGTTTTTCAATGGCAAAAATCAATGAATATTGTAAATGCACAAACAGTAATATCTCCACATTGCACGGTGCAATTCTGAAATTTTTTGCTTTTTCCTGCTAATCCTAGCATGATAAAGAAGATTCAAAGAGAGTGAGATGCCAGCTCCTTTCATTGTCAGTAGCTTCAAACATTTCTGGTATATGAAAAACATGTTTTTCAATGGCAAAAATCAATGAATATTGTAAATGCACAAACAGTAATATCTCCACATTGCACGGTGCAATTCTGAAATTTTTAGCTTTTTCCTGTTAATCCTAGCATGATAAAGAAGATTCAAAGAGAGTGAGATGCCAGCTCCTTTCATTCAGTCAGTAGCTTCAAACATTTCTGGTATATGAAAAACATGTTTTTCAATGGCAAAAATCAATGAATATTGTAAATGCACAAACAGTAATATCTCCACATTGCACGGTGCAATTCTGAAATTTTTAGCTTTTTCCTGTTAATCCTAGCATGATAAAGAAGATTCAAAGAGAGTGAGATGCCAGCTCCTTTCATTCAGTCAGTAGCTTCAAACATTTCTGGTATATGAAAAACATGTTTTTCAATGGCAAAAATCAATGAATATTGTAAATGCACAAACAGTAATATCTCCACATTGCAAGGTGCAATTCTGAAATTTTTTGCTTTTTCCTGCTAATCCTAGCATGATAAAGAAGATTCAAAGAGAGTGAGATGCCAGCTCCTTTCATTCAGTCAGTAGCTTCAAACATTTCTGGTATATGAAAAACATGTTTTTCAATGGCAAAAATCAATGAATATTGTAAATGCACAAACAGTAATATCTCCACATTGCACGGTGCAATTCTGAAATTTTTAGCTTTTTCCTGTTAATCCTAGCATGATAAAGAAGATTCAAAGAGAGTGAGATGCCAGCTCCTTTCATTCAGTCAGTAGCTTCAAACATTTCTGGTATATGAAAAACATGTTTTTCAATGGCAAAAATCAATGAATATTGTAAATGCACAAACAGTAATATCTCCACATTGCAAGGTGCAATTCTGAAATTTTTTGCTTTTTCCTGCTAATCCTAGCATGATAAAGAAGATTCAAAGAGAGTGAGATGCCAGCTCCTTTCATTGTCAGTAGCTTCAAACATTTCTGGTATATGAAAAACATGTTTTTCAATGGCAAAAATCAATGAATATTGTAAATGCACAAACAGTAATATCTCCACATTGCACGGTGCAATTCTGAAATTTTTAGCTTTTTCCTGTTAATCCTAGCATGATAAAGAAGATTCAAAGAGAGTGAGATGCCAGCTCCTTTCATTCAGTCAGTAGCTTCAAACATTTCTGGTATATGAAAAACATGTTTTTCAATGGCAAAAATCAATGAATATTGTAAATGCACAAACAGTAATATCTCCACATTGCACGGTGCAATTCTGAAATTTTTTGCTTTTTCCTGCTAATCCTAGCATGATAAAGAAGATTCAAAGAGAGTGAGATGCCAGCTCCTTTCATTGTCAGTAGCTTGAAACATTTCTGGTATATGAAAAACATGTTTTTCAATGGCAAAAATCAATGAATATTGTAAATGCACAAACAGTAATATCTCCACATTGCACGGTGCAATTCTGAAATTTTTAGCTTTTTCCTGTTAATCCTAGCATGATAAAGAAGATTCAAAGAGAGTGAGATGCCAGCTCCTTTCATTCAGTCAGTAGCTTCAAACATTTCTGGTATATGAAAAACATGTTTTTCAATGGCAAAAATCAATGAATATTGTAAATGCACAAACAGTAATATCTCCACATTGCACGGTGCAATTCTGAAATTTTTAGCTTTTTCCTGTTAATCCTAGCATGATAAAGAAGATTCAAAGAGAGTGAGATGCCAGCTCCTTTCATTCAGTCAGTAGCTTCAAACATTTCTGGTATATGAAAAACATGTTTTTCAATGGCAAAAATCAATGAATATTGTAAATGCACAAACAGTAATATCTCCACATTGCACGGTGCAATTCTGAAATTTTTAGCTTTTTCCTGTTAATCCTAGCATGATAAAGAAGATTCAAAGAGAGTGAGATGCCAGCTCCTTTCATTCAGTCAGTAGCTTCAAACATTTCTGGTATATGAAAAACATGTTTTTCAATGGCAAAAATCAATGAATATTGTAAATGCACAAACAGTAATATCTCCACATTGCAAGGTGCAATTCTGAAATTTTTTGCTTTTTCCTGTTAATCCTAGCATGATAAAGAAGATTCAAAGAGAGTGAGATGCCAGCTCCTTTCATTCAGTCAGTAGCTTCAAACATTTCTGGTATATGAAAAACATGTTTTTCAATGGCAAAAATCAATGAATATTGTAAATGCACAAACAGTAATATCTCCACATTGCAAGGTGCAATTCTGAAATTTTTTGCTTTTTCCTGCTAATCCTAGCATGATAAAGAAGATTCAAAGAGAGTGAGGTGCCAGCTCCTTTCATTGTCAGTAGCTTCAAACATTTCTGGTATATGAAAAACATGTTTTTCAATGGCAAAAATCAATGAATATTGTAAATGCACAAACAGTAATATCTCCACATTGCACGGTGCAATTCTGAAATTTTTAGCTTTTTCCTGTTAATCCTAGCATGATAAAGAAGATTCAAAGAGAGTGAGATGCCAGCTCCTTTCATTCAGTCAGTAGCTTCAAACATTTCTGGTATATGAAAAACATGTTTTTCAATGGCAAAAATCAATGAATATTGTAAATGCACAAACAGTAATATCTCCACATTGCACGGTGCAATTCTGAAATTTTTTGCTTTTTCCTGCTAATCCTAGCATGATAAAGAAGATTCAAAGAGAGTGAGATGCCAGCTCCTTTCATTGTCAGTAGCTTCAAACATTTCTGGTATATGAAAAACATGTTTTTCAATGGCAAAAATCAATGAATATTGTAAATGCACAAACAGTAATATCTCCACATTGCACGGTGCAATTCTGAAATTTTTAGCTTTTTCCTGTTAATCCTAGCATGATAAAGAAGATTCAAAGAGAGTGAGATGCCAGCTCCTTTCATTCAGTCAGTAGCTTCAAACATTTCTGGTATATGAAAAACATGTTTTTCAATGGCAAAAATCAATGAATATTGTAAATGCACAAACAGTAATATCTCCACATTGCACGGTGCAATTCTGAAATTTTTAGCTTTTTCCTGTTAATCCTAGCATGATAAAGAAGATTCAAAGAGAGTGAGATGCCAGCTCCTTTCATTCAGTCAGTAGCTTCAAACATTTCTGGTATATGAAAAACATGTTTTTCAATGGCAAAAATCAATGAATATTGTAAATGCACAAACAGTAATATCTCCACATTGCAAGGTGCAATTCTGAAATTTTTTGCTTTTTCCTGCTAATCCTAGCATGATAAAGAAGATTCAAAGAGAGTGAGATGCCAGCTCCTTTCATTCAGTCAGTAGCTTCAAACATTTCTGGTATATGAAAAACATGTTTTTCAATGGCAAAAATCAATGAATATTGTAAATGCACAAACAGTAATATCTCCACATTGCACGGTGCAATTCTGAAATTTTTAGCTTTTTCCTGTTAATCCTAGCATGATAAAGAAGATTCAAAGAGAGTGAGATGCCAGCTCCTTTCATTCAGTCAGTAGCTTCAAACATTTCTGGTATATGAAAAACATGTTTTTCAATGGCAAAAATCAATGAATATTGTAAATGCACAAACAGTAATATCTCCACATTGCAAGGTGCAATTCTGAAATTTTTTGCTTTTTCCTGCTAATCCTAGCATGATAAAGAAGATTCAAAGAGAGTGAGATGCCAGCTCCTTTCATTGTCAGTAGCTTCAAACATTTCTGGTATATGAAAAACATGTTTTTCAATGGCAAAAATCAATGAATATTGTAAATGCACAAACAGTAATATCTCCACATTGCACGGTGCAATTCTGAAATTTTTAGCTTTTTCCTGTTAATCCTAGCATGATAAAGAAGATTCAAAGAGAGTGAGATGCCAGCTCCTTTCATTCAGTCAGTAGCTTCAAACATTTCTGGTATATGAAAAACATGTTTTTCAATGGCAAAAATCAATGAATATTGTAAATGCACAAACAGTAATATCTCCACATTGCACGGTGCAATTCTGAAATTTTTTGCTTTTTCCTGCTAATCCTAGCATGATAAAGAAGATTCAAAGAGAGTGAGATGCCAGCTCCTTTCATTGTCAGTAGCTTGAAACATTTCTGGTATATGAAAAACATGTTTTTCAATGGCAAAAATCAATGAATATTGTAAATGCACAAACAGTAATATCTCCACATTGCACGGTGCAATTCTGAAATTTTTAGCTTTTTCCTGTTAATCCTAGCATGATAAAGAAGATTCAAAGAGAGTGAGATGCCAGCTCCTTTCATTCAGTCAGTAGCTTCAAACATTTCTGGTATATGAAAAACATGTTTTTCAATGGCAAAAATCAATGAATATTGTAAATGCACAAACAGTAATATCTCCACATTGCACGGTGCAATTCTGAAATTTTTAGCTTTTTCCTGTTAATCCTAGCATGATAAAGAAGATTCAAAGAGAGTGAGATGCCAGCTCCTTTCATTCAGTCAGTAGCTTCAAACATTTCTGGTATATGAAAAACATGTTTTTCAATGGCAAAAATCAATGAATATTGTAAATGCACAAACAGTAATATCTCCACATTGCAAGGTGCAATTCTGAAATTTTTTGCTTTTTCCTGCTAATCCTAGCATGATAAAGAAGATTCAAAGAGAGTGAGATGCCAGCTCCTTTCATTCAGTCAGTAGCTTCAAACATTTCTGGTATATGAAAAACATGTTTTTCAATGGCAAAAATCAATGAATATTGTAAATGCACAAACAGTAATATCTCCACATTGCACGGTGCAATTCTGAAATTTTTAGCTTTTTCCTGTTAATCCTAGCATGATAAAGAAGATTCAAAGAGAGTGAGATGCCAGCTCCTTTCATTCAGTCAGTAGCTTCAAACATTTCTGGTATATGAAAAACATGTTTTTCAATGGCAAAAATCAATGAATATTGTAAATGCACAAACAGTAATATCTCCACATTGCAAGGTGCAATTCTGAAATTTTTTGCTTTTTCCTGCTAATCCTAGCATGATAAAGAAGATTCAAAGAGAGTGAGATGCCAGCTCCTTTCATTCAGTCAGAAGCTTCAAATATTTCTGGTATATGAAAAACATGTTTTTCAATGGCAAAAATCAATGAATATTGTAAATGCACAAACAGTAATATCTCCACATTGCACGGTGCAATTCTGAAATTTTTAGCTTTTTCCTGTTAATCCTAGCATGATAAAGAAGATTCAAAGAGAGTGAGATGCCAGCTCCTTTCATTCAGTCAGTAGCTTCAAACATTTCTGGTATATGAAAAACATGTTTTTCAATGGCAAAAATCAACGAATATTGTAAATGCACAAACAGTAATATCTCCACATTGCAAGGTGCAATTCTGAAATTTTTTGCTTTTTCCTGTTAATCCTAGCATGATAAAGAAGATTCAAAGAGAGTGAGATGCCAGCTCCTTTCATTCAGTCAGTAGCTTCAAACATTTCTGGTATATGAAAAACATGTTTTTCAATGGCAAAAATCAATGAATATTGTAAATGCACAAACAGTAATATCTCCACATTGCAAGGTGCAATTCTGAAATTTTTTGCTTTTTCCTGCTAATCCTAGCATGATAAAGAAGATTCAAAGAGAGTGAGATGCCAGCTCCTTTCATTCAGTCAGTAGCTTCAAACATTTCTGGTATATGAAAAACATGTTTTTCAATGGCAAAAATCAATGAATATTGTAAATGCACAAACAGTAATATCTCCACATTGCACGGTGCAATTCTGAAATTTTTAGCTTTTTCCTGTTAATCCTAGCATGATAAAGAAGATTCAAAGAGAGTGAGATGCCAGCTCCTTTCATTCAGTCAGTAGCTTCAAACATTTCTGGTATATGAAAAACATGTTTTTCAATGGCAAAAATCAATGAATATTGTAAATGCACAAACAGTAATATCTCCACATTGCAAGGTGCAATTCTGAAATTTTTTGCTTTTTCCTGCTAATCCTAGCATGATAAAGAAGATTCAAAGAGAGTGAGATGCCAGCTCCTTTCATTCAGTCAGTAGCTTCAAACATTTCTGGTATATGAAAAACATGTTTTTCAATGGCAAAAATCAATGAATATTGTAAATGCACAAACAGTAATATCTCCACATTGCACGGTGCAATTCTGAAATTTTTAGCTTTTTCCTGTTAATCCTAGCATGATAAAGAAGATTCAAAGAGAGTGAGATGCCAGCTCCTTTCATTCAGTCAGTAGCTTCAAACATTTCTGGACGTTTTTCAATGGCAAAAATCAATGAATATTGTAAATGCACAAACAGTAATATCTCCACATTGCAAGGTGCAATTCTGAAATTTTTTGCTTTTTCCTGCTAATCCTAGCATGATAAAGAAGATTCAAAGAGAGTGAGATGCCAGCTCCTTTCATTCAGTCAGTAGCTTCAAACATTTCTGGTATATGAAAAACATGTTTTTCAATGGCAAAAATCAATGAATATTGTAAATGCACAAACAGTAATATCTCCACATTGCAAGGTGCAATTCTGAAATTTTTTGCTTTTTCCTGCTAATCCTAGCATGATAAAGAAGATTCAAAGAGAGTGAGATGCCAGCTCCTTTCATTCAGTCAGTAGCTTCAAACATTTCTGGTATTTGAAAAACATGTTTTTCAATGGCAAAAATCAATGAATATTGTAAATGCACAAACAGTAATATCTCCACATTGCACGGTGCAATTCTGAAATTTTTAGCTTTTTCCTGTTAATCCTAGCATGATAAAGATTCAAAGAGAGTGAGATGCCAGCTCCTTTCATTCAGTCAGTAGCTTCAAACATTTCTGGTATATGAAAAACATGTTTTTCAATGGCAAAAATCAATGAATATTGTAAATGCACAAACAGTAATATCTCCACATTGCAAGGTGCAATTCTGAAATTTTTTGCTTTTTCCTGCTAATCCTAGCATGATAAAGAAGATTCAAAGAGAGTGAGATGCCAGCTCCTTTCATTCAGTCAGTAGCTTCAAACATTTCTGGTATATGAAAAACATGTTTTTCAATGGCAAAAATCAATGAATATTGTAAATGCACAAACAGTAATATCTCCACATTGCAAGGTGCAATTCTGAAATTTTTTGCTTTTTCCTGCTAATCCTAGCATGATAAAGAAGATTCAAAGAGAGTGAGATGCCAGCTCCTTTCATTCAGTCAGTAGCTTCAAACATTTCTGGTATATGAAAAACATGTTTTTCAATGGCAAAAATCAATGAATATTGTAAATGCACAAACAGTAATATCTCCACATTGCACGGTGCAATTCTGAAATTTTTTGCTTTTTCCTGCTAATCCTAGCATGATAAAGAAGATTCAAAGAGAGTGAGATGCCAGCTCCTTTCATTGTCAGTAGCTTGAAACATTTCTGGTATATGAAAAACATGTTTTTCAATGGCAAAAATCAATGAATATTGTAAATGCACAAACAGTAATATCTCCACATTGCACGGTGCAATTCTGAAATTTTTAGCTTTTTCCTGTTAATCCTAGCATGATAAAGAAGATTCAAAGAGAGTGAGATGCCAGCTCCTTTCATTCAGTCAGTAGCTTCAAACATTTCTGGTATATGAAAAACATGTTTTTCAATGGCAAAAATCAATGAATATTGTAAATGCACAAACAGTAATATCTCCACATTGCACGGTGCAATTCTGAAATTTTTAGCTTTTTCCTGTTAATCCTAGCATGATAAAGAAGATTCAAAGAGAGTGAGATGCCAGCTCCTTTCATTCAGTCAGTAGCTTCAAACATTTCTGGTATATGAAAAACATGTTTTTCAATGGCAAAAATCAATGAATATTGTAAATGCACAAACAGTAATATCTCCACATTGCAAGGTGCAATTCTGAAATTTTTTGCTTTTTCCTGCTAATCCTAGCATGATAAAGAAGATTCAAAGAGAGTGAGATGCCAGCTCCTTTCATTCAGTCAGTAGCTTCAAACATTTCTGGTATATGAAAAACATGTTTTTCAATGGCAAAAATCAATGAATATTGTAAATGCACAAACAGTAATATCTCCACATTGCACGGTGCAATTCTGAAATTTTTAGCTTTTTCCTGTTAATCCTAGCATGATAAAGAAGATTCAAAGAGAGTGAGATGCCAGCTCCTTTCATTCAGTCAGTAGCTTCAAACATTTCTGGTATATGAAAACCATGTTTTTCAATGGCAAAAATCAATGAATATTGTAAATGCACAAACAGTAATATCTCCACATTGCAAGGTGCAATTCTGAAATTTTTTGCTTTTTCCTGCTAATCCTAGCATGATAAAGAAGATTCAAAGAGAGTGAGATGCCAGCTCCTTTCATTCAGTCAGAAGCTTCAAACATTTCTGGTATATGAAAAACATGTTTTTCAATGGCAAAAATCAATGAATATTGTAAATGCACAAACAGTAATATCTCCACATTGCACGGTGCAATTCTGAAATTTTTAGCTTTTTCCTGTTAATCCTAGCATGATAAAGAAGATTCAAAGAGAGTGAGATGCCAGCTCCTTTCATTCAGTCAGTAGCTTCAAACATTTCTGGTATATGAAAAACATGTTTTTCAATGGCAAAAATCAATGAATATTGTAAATGCACAAACAGTAATATCTCCACATTGCAAGGTGCAATTCTGAAATTTTTTGCTTTTTCCTGTTAATCCTAGCATGATAAAGAAGATTCAAAGAGAGTGAGATGCCAGCTCCTTTCATTCAGTCAGTAGCTTCAAACATTTCTGGTATATGAAAAACATGTTTTTCAATGGCAAAAATCAATGAATATTGTAAATGCACAAACAGTAATATCTCCACATTGCAAGGTGCAATTCTGAAATTTTTTGCTTTTTCCTGCTAATCCTAGCATGATAAAGAAGATTCAAAGAGAGTGAGATGCCAGCTCCTTTCATTCAGTCAGTAGCTTCAAACATTTCTGGTATATGAAAAACATGTTTTTCAATGGCAAAAATCAATGAATATTGTAAATGCACAAACAGTAATATCTCCACATTGCACGGTGCAATTCTGAAATTTTTAGCTTTTTCCTGTTAATCCTAGCATGATAAAGAAGATTCAAAGAGAGTGAGATGCCAGCTCCTTTCATTCAGTCAGTAGCTTCAAACATTTCTGGTATATGAAAAACATGTTTTTCAATGGCAAAAATCAATGAATATTGTAAATGCACAAACAGTAATATCTCCACATTGCAAGGTGCAATTCTGAAATTTTTTGCTTTTTCCTGCTAATCCTAGCATGATAAAGAAGATTCAAAGAGAGTGAGATGCCAGCTCCTTTCATTCAGTCAGTAGCTTCAAACATTTCTTGTATATGAAAAACATGTTTTTCAATGGCAAAAATCAATGAATATTGTAAATGCACAAACAGTAATATCTCCACATTGCACGGTGCAATTCTGAAATTTTTAGCTTTTTCCTGTTAATCCTAGCATGATAAAGAAGATTCAAAGAGAGTGAGATGCCAGCTCCTTTCATTCAGTCAGTAGCTTCAAACATTTCTGGACGTTTTTCAATGGCAAAAATCAATGAATATTGTAAATGCACAAACAGTAATATCTCCACATTGCAAGGTGCAATTCTGAAATTTTTTGCTTTTTCCTGCTAATCCTAGCATGATAAAGAAGATTCAAAGAGAGTGAGATGCCAGCTCCTTTCATTCAGTCAGTAGCTTCAAACATTTCTGGTATATGAAAAACATGTTTTTCAATGGCAAAAATCAATGAATATTGTAAATGCACAAACAGTAATATCTCCACATTGCAAGGTGCAATTCTGAAATTTTTTGCTTTTTCCTGCTAATCCTAGCATGATAAAGAAGATTCAAAGAGAGTGAGATGCCAGCTCCTTTCATTCAGTCAGTAGCTTCAAACATTTCTGGTATATGAAAAACATGTTTTTCAATGGCAAAAATCAATGAATATTGTAAATGCACAAACAGTAATATCTCCACATTGCACGGTGCAATTCTGAAATTTTTAGCTTTTTCCTGTTAATCCTAGCATGATAAAGATTCAAAGAGAGTGAGATGCCAGCTCCTTTCATTCAGTCAGTAGCTTCAAACATTTCTGGTATATGAAAAACATGTTTTTCAATGGCAAAAATCAATGAATATTGTAAATGCACAAACAGTAATATCTCCACATTGCAAGGTGCAATTCTGAAATTTTTTGCTTTTTCCTGCTAATCCTAGCATGATAAAGAAGATTCAAAGAGAGTGAGATGCCAGCTCCTTTCATTCAGTCAGTAGCTTCAAACATTTCTGGTATATGAAAAACATGTTTTTCAATGGCAAAAATCAATGAATATTGTAAATGCACAAACAGTAATATCTCCACATTGCACGGTGCAATTCTGAAATTTTTAGCTTTTTCCTGTTAATCCTAGCATGATAAAGAAGATTCAAAGAGAGTGAGATGCCAGCTCCTTTCATTCAGTCAGTAGCTTCAAACATTTCTGGTATATGAAAAACATGTTTTTCAATGGCAAAAATCAATGAATATTGTAAATGCACAAAGAGTAATATCTCCACATTGCAAGGTGCAATTCTGAAATTTTTTGCTTTTTCCTGCTAATCCTAGCATGATAAAGAAGATTCAAAGAGAGTGAGATGCCAGCTCCTTTCATTCAGTCAGAAGCTTCAAACATTTCTGGTATATGAAAAACATGTTTTTCAATGGCAAAAATCAATGAATATTGTAAATGCACAAACAGTAATATCTCCACATTGCACGGTGCAATTCTGAAATTTTTAGCTTTTTCCTGTTAATCCTAGCATGATAAAGAAGATTCAAAGAGAGTGAGATGCCAGCTCCTTTCATTCAGTCAGTAGCTTCAAACATTTCTGGTATATGAAAAACATGTTTTTCAATGGCAAAAATCAATGAATATTGTAAATGCACAAACAGTAATATCTCCACATTGCAAGGTGCAATTCTGAAATTTTTTGCTTTTTCCTGTTAATCCTAGCATGATAAAGAAGATTCAAAGAGAGTGAGATGCCAGCTCCTTTCATTCAGTCAGTAGCTTCAAACATTTCTGGTATATGAAAAACATGTTTTTCAATGGCAAAAATCAATGAATATTGTAAATGCACAAACAGTAATATCTCCACATTGCAAGGTGCAATTCTGAAATTTTTTGCTTTTTCCTGTTAATCCTAGCATGATAAAGAAGATTCAAAGAGAGTGAGATGCCAGCTCCTTTCATTCAGTCAGTAGCTTCAAACATTTCTGGTATATGAAAAACATGTTTTTCAATGGCAAAAATCAATGAATATTGTAAATGCACAAACAGTAATATCTCCACATTGCAAGGTGCAATTCTGAAATTTTTTGCTTTTTCCTGCTAATCCTAGCATGATAAAGAAGATTCAAAGAGAGTGAGATGCCAGCTCCTTTCATTCAGTCAGTAGCTTCAAACATTTCTGGTATATGAAAAACATGTTTTTCAATGGCAAAAATCAATGAATATTGTAAATGCACAAACAGTAATATCTCCACATTGCACGGTGCAATTCTGAAATTTTTAGCTTTTTCCTGTTAATCCTAGCATGATAAAGAAGATTCAAAGAGAGTGAGATGCCAGCTCCTTTCATTCAGTCAGTAGCTTCAAACATTTCTGGTATATGAAAAACATGTTTTTCAATGGCAAAAATCAATGAATATTGTAAATGCACAAACAGTAATATCTCCACATTGCAAGGTGCAATTCTGAAATTTTTTGCTTTTTCCTGCTAATCCTAGCATGATAAAGAAGATTCAAAGAGAGTGAGATGCCAGCTCCTTTCATTCAGTCAGTAGCTTCAAACATTTCTGGTATATGAAAAACATGTTTTTCAATGGCAAAAATCAATGAATATTGTAAATGCACAAACAGTAATATCTCCACATTGCAAGGTGCAATTCTGAAATTTTTAGCTTTTTCCTGTTAATCCTAGCATGATAAAGAAGATTCAAAGAGAGTGAGATGCCAGCTCCTTTCATTCAGTCAGTAGCTTCAAACATTTCTGGACGTTTTTCAATGGCAAAAATCAATGAATATTGTAAATGCACAAACAGTAATATCTCCACATTGCAAGGTGCAATTCTGAAATTTTTTGCTTTTTCCTGCTAATCCTAGCATGATAAAGAAGATTCAAAGAGAGTGAGATGCCAGCTCCTTTCATTCAGTCAGTAGCTTCAAACATTTCTGGTATATGAAAAACATGTTTTTCAATGGCAAAAATCAATGAATATTGTAAATGCATAAACAGTAATATCTCCACATTGCAAGGTGCAATTCTGAAATTTTTTGCTTTTTCCTGCTAATCCTAGCATGATTAAGAAGATTCAAAGAGAGTGAGATGCCAGCTCATTTCATTCAGTCAGTAGCTTCAAACATTTCTGGACGTTTTTCAATGGCAAAAATCAATGAATATTGTAAATGCACAAACAGTAATATCTCCACATTGCAAGGTGCAATTCTGAATTTTTTTGCTTTTTCCTGTTAATCCTAGCATGATAAAGAAGATTCAAAGAGAGTGAGATGCCAGCTCCTTTCATTCAGTCAGTAGCTTCAAACATTTCTGGTATATGAAAAACATGTTTTTCAATGGCAAAAATCAATGAATATTGTAAATGCACAAACAGTAATATCTCCACATTGCACGGTGCAATTCTGAAATTTTTAGCTTTTTCCTGTTAATCCTAGCATGATAAAGAAGATTCAAAGAGAGTGAGATGCCAGCTCCTTTCATTCAGTCAGTAGCTTCAAACATTTCTGGTATATGAAAAACATGTTTTTCAATGGCAAAAATCAATGAATATTGTAAATGCACAAACAGTAATATCTCCACATTGCAAGGTGCAATTCTGAATTTTTTTGCTTTTTCCTGCTAATCCTAGCATGATAAAGAAGATTCAAAGAGAGTGAGATGCCAGCTCCTTTCATTCAGTCAGTAGCTTCAAACATTTCTGGTATATGAAAAACATGTTTTTCAATGGCAAAAATCAATGAATATTGTAAATGCACAAACAGTAATATCTCCACATTGCACGGTGCAATTCTGAAATTTTTAGCTTTTTCCTGTTAATCCTAGCATGATAAAGAAGATTCAAAGAGAGTGAGATGCCAGCTCCTTTCATTCAGTCAGTAGCTTCAAACATTTCTGGTATATGAAAAACATGTTTTTCAATGGCAAAAATCAATGAATATTGTAAATGCACAAACAGTAATATCTCCACATTGCAAGGTGCAATTCTGAAATTTTTTGCTTTTTCCTGCTAATCCTAGCATGATAAAGAAGATTCAAAGAGAGTGAGATGCCAGCTCCTTTCATTCAGTCAGAAGCTTCAAACATTTCTGGTATATGAAAAACATGTTTTTCAATGGCAAAAATCAATGAATATTGTAAATGCACAAACAGTAATATCTCCACATTGCACGGTGCAATTCTGAAATTTTTAGCTTTTTCCTGTTAATCCTAGCATGATAAAGAAGATTCAAAGAGAGTGAGATGCCAGCTCCTTTCATTCAGTCAGTAGCTTCAAACATTTCTGGTATATGAAAAACATGTTTTTCAATGGCAAAAATCAATGAATATTGTAAATGCACAAACAGTAATATCTCCACATTGCAAGGTGCAATTCTGAAATTTTTTGCTTTTTCCTGTTAATCCTAGCATGATAAAGAAGATTCAAAGAGAGTGAGATGCCAGCTCCTTTCATTCAGTCAGTAGCTTCAAACATTTCTGGTATATGAAAAACATGTTTTTCAATGGCAAAAATCAATGAATATTGTAAATGCACAAACAGTAATATCTCCACATTGCAAGGTGCAATTCTGAAATTTTTTGCTTTTTCCTGCTAATCCTAGCATGATAAAGAAGATTCAAAGAGAGTGAGATGCCAGCTCCTTTCATTCAGTCAGTAGCTTCAAACATTTCTGGTATATGAAAAACGTTTTTCAATGGCAAAAATCAATGAATATTGTAAATGCACAAACAGTAATATCTCCACATTGCACGGTGCAATTCTGAAATTTTTAGCTTTTTCCTGTTAATCCTAGCATGATAAAGAAGATTCAAAGAGAGTGAGATGCCAGCTCCTTTCATTCAGTCAGTAGCTTCAAACATTTCTGGACGTTTTTCAATGGCAAAAATCAATGAATATTGTAAATGCACAAACAGTAATATCTCCACATTGCAAGGTGCAATTCTGAAATTTTTTGCTTTTTACTGCTAATCCTAGCATGATAAAGAAGATTCAAAGAGAGTGAGATGCCAGCTCCTTTCATTCAGTCAGTAGCTTCAAACATTTCTGGTATATGAAAAACATGTTTTTCAATGGCAAAAATCAATGAATATTGTAAATGCACAAACAGTAATATCTCCACATTGCAAGGTGCAATTCTGAAATTTTTTGCTTTTTCCTGCTAATCCTAGCATGATAAAGAAGATTCAAAGAGAGTGAGATGCCAGCTCCTTTCATTCAGTCAGTAGCTTCAAACATTTCTGGTATATGAAAAACATGTTTTTCAATGGCAAAAATCAATGAATATTGTAAATGCACAAACAGTAATATCTCCACATTGCACGGTGCAATTCTGAAATTTTTAGCTTTTTCCTGTTAATCCTAGCATGATAAAGAAGATTCAAAGAGAGTGAGATGCCAGCTCCTTTCATTCAGTCAGTAGCTTCAAACATTTCTGGTATATGAAAAACATGTTTTTCAATGGCAAAAATCAATGAATGTTGTAAATGCACAAACAGTAATATCTCCACATTGCAAGGTGCAATTCTGAAATTTTTTGCTTTTTCCTGCTAATCCTAGCATGATAAAGAAGATTCAAAGAGAGTGAGATGCCAGCTCCTTTCATTCAGTCAGTAGCTTCAAACATTTCTGGTATATGAAAAACATGTTTTTCAATGGCAAAAATCAATGAATATTGTAAATGCACAAACAGTAATATCTCCACATTGCACGGTGCAATTCTGAAATTTTTAGCTTTTTCCTGTTAATCCTAGCATGATAAAGAAGATTCAAAGAGAGTGAGATGCCAGCTCATTTCATTCAGTCAGTAGCTTCAAACATTTCTGGACGTTTTTCAATGGCAAAAATCAATGAATATTGTAAATGCACAAACAGTAATATCTCCACATTGCAAGGTGCAATTCTGAATTTTTTTGCTTTTTCCTGTTAATCCTAGCATGATAAAGAAGATTCAAAGAGAGTGAGATGCCAGCTCCTTTCATTCAGTCAGTAGCTTCAAACATTTCTGGTATATGAAAAACATGTTTTTCAATGGCAAAAATCAATGAATATTGTAAATGCACAAAGAGTAATATCTCCACATTGCACGGTGCAATTCTGAAATTTTTAGCTTTTTCCTGTTAATCCTAGCATGATAAAGAAGATTCAAAGAGAGTGAGATGCCAGCTCCTTTCATTCAGTCAGTAGCTTCAAACATTTCTGGTATATGAAAAACATGTTTTTCAATGGCAAAAATCAATGAATATTGTAAATGCACAAACAGTAATATCTCCACATTGCAAGGTGCAATTCTGAAATTTTTTGCTTTTTCCTGTTAATCCTAGCATGATAAAGAAGATTCAAAGAGAGTGAGATGCCAGCTCCTTTCATTCAGTCAGCAGCTTCAAACATTTCTGGTATATGAAAAACATGTTTTTAAATGGCAAAAATCAATGAATATTGTAAATGCACAAACAGTAATATCTCCACATTGCACGGTGCAATTCTGAAATTTTTAGCTTTTTCCTGTTAATCCTAGCATGATAAAGAAGATTCAAAGAGAGTGAGATGCCAGCTCCTTTCATTCAGTCAGTAGCTTCAAACATTTCTGGTATATGAAAAACATGTTTTTCAATGGCAAAAATCAATGAATATTGTAAATGCACAAACAGTAATATCTCCACATTGCAAGGTGCAATTCTGAAATTTTTTGCTTTTTCCTGTTAATCCTAGCATGATAAAGAAGATTCAAAGAGAGTGAGATGCCAGCTCCTTTCATTCAGTCAGTAGCTTCAAACATTTCTGGTATATGAAAAACATGTTTTTCAATGGCAAAAATCAATGAATATTGTAAATGCACAAACAGTAATATCTCCACATTGCAAGGTGCAATTCTGAATTTTTTTGCTTTTTCCTGCTAATCCTAGCATGATAAAGAAGATTCAAAGAGAGTGAGATGCCAGCTCCTTTCATTCAGTCAGTAGCTTCAAACATTTCTGGTATATGAAAAACATGTTTTTCAATGGCAAAAATCAATGAATATTGTAAATGCACAAACAGTAATATCTCCACATTGCACGGTGCAATTCTGAAATTTTTAGCTTTTTCCTGTTAATCCTAGCATGATAAAGAAGATTCAAAGAGAGTGAGATGCCAGCTCCTTTCATTCAGTCAGTAGCTTCAAACATTTCTGGTATATGAAAAACATGTTTTTCAATGGCAAAAATCAATGAATATTGTAAATGCACAAACAGTAATATCTCCACATTGCAAGGTGCAATTCTGAAATTTTTTGCTTTTTCCTGCTAATCCTAGCATGATAAAGAAGATTCAAAGAGAGTGAGATGCCAGCTCCTTTCATTCAGTCAGAAGCTTCAAACATTTCTGGTATATGAAAAACATGTTTTTCAATGGCAAAAATCAATGAATATTGTAAATGCACAAACAGTAATATCTCCACATTGCACGGTGCAATTCTGAAATTTTTAGCTTTTTCCTGTTAATCCTAGCATGATAAAGAAGATTCAAAGAGAGTGAGATGCCAGCTCCTTTCATTCAGTCAGTAGCTTCAAACATTTCTGGTATATGAAAAACATGTTTTTCAATGGCAAAAATCAATGAATATTGTAAATGCACAAACAGTAATATCTCCACATTGCAAGGTGCAATTCTGAAATTTTTTGCTTTTTCCTGTTAATCCTAGCATGATAAAGAAGATTCAAAGAGAGTGAGATGCCAGCTCCTTTCATTCAGTCAGTAGCTTCAAACATTTCTGGTATATGAAAAACATGTTTTTCAATGGCAAAAATCAATGAATATTGTAAATGCACAAACAGTAATATCTCCACATTGCAAGGTGCAATTCTGAAATTTTTTGCTTTTTCCTGCTAATCCTAGCATGATAAAGAAGATTCAAAGAGAGTGAGATGCCAGCTCCTTTCATTCAGTCAGTAGCTTCAAACATTTCTGGTATATGAAAAACATGTTTTTCAATGGCAAAAATCAATGAATATTGTAAATGCACAAACAGTAATATCTCCACATTGCACGGTGCAATTCTGAAATTTTTAGCTTTTTCCTGTTAATCCTAGCATGATAAAGAAGATTCAAAGAGAGTGAGATGCCAGCTCCTTTCATTCAGTCAGTAGCTTCAAACATTTCTGGACGTTTTTCAATGGCAAAAATCAATGAATATTGTAAATGCACAAACAGTAATATCTCCACATTGCAAGGTGCAATTCTGAAATTTTTTGCTTTTTACTGCTAATCCTAGCATGATAAAGAAGATTCAAAGAGAGTGAGATGCCAGCTCCTTTCATTCAGTCAGTAGCTTCAAACATTTCTGGTATATGAAAAACATGTTTTTCAATGGCAAAAATCAATGAATATTGTAAATGCACAAACAGTAATATCTCCACATTGCAAGGTGCAATTCTGAAATTTTTTGCTTTTTCCTGCTAATCCTAGCATGATAAAGAAGATTCAAAGAGAGTGAGATGCCAGCTCCTTTCATTCAGTCAGTAGCTTCAAACATTTCTGGTATATGAAAAACATGTTTTTCAATGGCAAAAATCAATGAATATTGTAAATGCACAAACAGTAATATCTCCACATTGCACGGTGCAATTCTGAAATTTTTAGCTTTTTCCTGTTAATCCTAGCATGATAAAGAAGATTCAAAGAGAGTGAGATGCCAGCTCCTTTCATTCAGTCAGTAGCTTCAAACATTTCTGGTATATGAAAAACATGTTTTTCAATGGCAAAAATCAATGAATGTTGTAAATGCACAAACAGTAATATCTCCACATTGCAAGGTGCAATTCTGAAATTTTTTGCTTTTTCCTGCTAATCCTAGCATGATAAAGAAGATTCAAAGAGAGTGAGATGCCAGCTCCTTTCATTCAGTCAGTAGCTTCAAACATTTCTGGTATATGAAAAACATGTTTTTCAATGGCAAAAATCAATGAATATTGTAAATGCACAAACAGTAATATCTCCACATTGCACGGTGCAATTCTGAAATTTTTAGCTTTTTCCTGTTAATCCTAGCATGATAAAGAAGATTCAAAGAGAGTGAGATGCCAGCTCATTTCATTCAGTCAGTAGCTTCAAACATTTCTGGACGTTTTTCAATGGCAAAAATCAATGAATATTGTAAATGCACAAACAGTAATATCTCCACATTGCAAGGTGCAATTCTGAATTTTTTTGCTTTTTCCTGTTAATCCTAGCATGATAAAGAAGATTCAAAGAGAGTGAGATGCCAGCTCCTTTCATTCAGTCAGTAGCTTCAAACATTTCTGGTATATGAAAAACATGTTTTTCAATGGCAAAAATCAATGAATATTGTAAATGCACAAAGAGTAATATCTCCACATTGCACGGTGCAATTCTGAAATTTTTAGCTTTTTCCTGTTAATCCTAGCATGATAAAGAAGATTCAAAGAGAGTGAGATGCCAGCTCCTTTCATTCAGTCAGTAGCTTCAAACATTTCTGGTATATGAAAAACATGTTTTTCAATGGCAAAAATCAATGAATATTGTAAATGCACAAACAGTAATATCTCCACATTGCAAGGTGCAATTCTGAAATTTTTTGCTTTTTCCTGTTAATCCTAGCATGATAAAGAAGATTCAAAGAGAGTGAGATGCCAGCTCCTTTCATTCAGTCAGCAGCTTCAAACATTTCTGGTATATGAAAAACATGTTTTTAAATGGCAAAAATCAATGAATATTGTAAATGCACAAACAGTAATATCTCCACATTGCACGGTGCAATTCTGAAATTTTTAGCTTTTTCCTGTTAATCCTAGCATGATAAAGAAGATTCAAAGAGAGTGAGATGCCAGCTCCTTTCATTCAGTCAGTAGCTTCAAACATTTCTGGTATATGAAAAACATGTTTTTCAATGGCAAAAATCAATGAATATTGTAAATGCACAAACAGTAATATCTCCACATTGCAAGGTGCAATTCTGAAATTTTTTGCTTTTTCCTGTTAATCCTAGCATGATAAAGAAGATTCAAAGAGAGTGAGATGCCAGCTCCTTTCATTCAGTCAGTAGCTTCAAACATTTCTGGTATATGAAAAACATGTTTTTCAATGGCAAAAATCAATGAATATTGTAAATGCACAAACAGTAATATCTCCACATTGCAAGGTGCAATTCTGAAATTTTTTGCTTTTTCCTGCTAATCCTAGCATGATAAAGAAGATTCAAAGAGAGTGAGATGCCAGCTCCTTTCATTCAGTCAGTAGCTTCAAACATTTCTGGTATATGAAAAACATGTTTTTCAATGGCAAAAATCAATGAATATTGTAAATGCACAAACAGTAATATCTCCACATTGCACGGTGCAATTCTGAAATTTTTAGCTTTTTCCTGTTAATCCTAGCATGATAAAGAAGATTCAAAGAGAGTGAGATGCCAGCTCCTTTCATTCAGTCAGTAGCTTCAAACATTTCTGGTATATGAAAAACATGTTTTTCAATGGCAAAAATCAATGAATATTGTAAATGCACAAACAGTAATATCTCCACATTGCAAGGTGCAATTCTGAAATTTTTTGCTTTTTCCTGCTAATCCTAGCATGATAATGAAGATTCAAAGAGAGTGAGATGCCAGCTCCTTTCATTCAGTCAGTAGCTTCAAACATTTCTGGTATATGAAAAACATGTTTTTCAATGGCAAAAATCAATGAATATTGTAAATGCACAAACAGTAATATCTCCACATTGCACGGTGCAATTCTGAAATTTTTAGCTTTTTCCTGTTAATCCTAGCATGATAAAGAAGATTCAAAGAGAGTGAGATGCCAGCTCCTTTCATTCAGTCAGTAGCTTCAAACATTTCTGGACGTTTTTCAATGGCAAAAATCAATGAATATTGTAAATGCACAAACAGTAATATCTCCACATTGCAAGGTGCAATTCTGAAATTTTTTGCTTTTTCCTGTTAATCCTAGCATGATAAAGAAGATTCAAAGAGAGTGAGATGCCAGCTCCTTTCATTCAGTCAGTAGCTTCAAACATTTCTGGTATATGAAAAACATGTTTTTCAATGGCAAAAATCAATGAATATTGTAAATGCACAAACAGTAATATCTCCACATTGCACGGTGCAATTCTGAAATTTTTAGCTTTTTCCTGTTAATCCTAGCATGATAAAGAAGATTCAAAGAGAGTGAGATGCCAGCTCCTTTCATTCAGTCAGTAGCTTCAAACATTTCTGGTATATGAAAAACATGTTTTTCAATGGCAAAAATCAATGAATATTGTAAATGCACAAACAGTAATATCTCCACATTGCAAGGTGCAATTCTGAAATTTTTTGCTTTTTCCTGTTAATCCTAGCATGATAAAGAAGATTCAAAGAGAGTGAGATGCCAGCTCATTTCATTCAGTCAGTAGCTTCAAACATTTCTGGACATTTTTCAATGGCAAAAATCAATGAATATTGTAAATGCACAAACAGTAATATCTCCACATTGCAAGGTGCAATTCTGAAATTTTTTGCTTTTTCCTGTTAATAGTAGCATGATAAAGAAGATTCAAAGAGACTGAGATGCCAGCTCCTTTCATTCAGTCAGTAGCTTCAAACATTTCTGGTATATGAAAAACATGTTTTTCAATGGCAAAAATCAATGAATATTGTAAATGCACAAACAGTAATATCTCCACATTGCAAGGTGCAATTCTGAAATTTTTTGCTTTTTCCTGCTAATCCTAGCATGATAAAGAAGATTCAAAGAGAGTGAGATGCCAGCTCCTTTCATTCAGTCAGTAGCTTCAAACATTTCTGGTATATGAAAAACATGTTTTTCAATGGCAAAAATCAATGAATATTGTAAATGCACAAACAGTAATATCTCCACATTGCACGGTGCAATTCTGAAATTTTTAGCTTTTTCCTGTTAATCCTAGCATGATAAAGAAGATTCAAAGAGAGTGAGATGCCAGCTCCTTTCATTCAGTCAGTAGCTTCAAACATTTCTGGTATATGAAAAATATGTTTTTCAATGATAAAAATCAATGAATATTGTAAATGCACAAACAGTAATATCTCCACATTGCAAGGTGCAATTCTGAAATTTTTTGCTTTTTCCTGCTAATCCTAGCATGATAAAGAAGATTCAAAGAGAGTGAGATGCCAGCTCCTTTCATTCAGTCAGTAGCTTCAAACATTTCTGGTATATGAAAAACATGTTTTTCAATGGCAAAAATCAATGCATATTGTAAATGCACAAACAGTAATATCTCCACATTGCACGGTGCAATTCTGAAATTTTTAGCTTTTTCCTGTTAATCCTAGCATGATAAAGAAGATTCAAAGAGAGTGAGATGCCAGCTCCTTTCATTCAGTCAGTAGCTTCAAACATTTCTGGTATATGAAAAACATGTTTTTCAATGGCAAAAATCAATGAATATTGTAAATGCACAAACAGTAATATCTCCACATTGCAAGGTGCAATTCTGAAATTTTTTGCTTTTTCCTGTTAATCCTAGCATGATAAAGAAGATTCAAAGAGAGTGAGATGCCAGCTCCTTTCATTCAGTCAGTAGCTTCAAACATTTCTGGTATATGAAAAACATGTTTTTCAATGGCAAAAATCAATGAATATTGTAAATGCACAAACAGTAATATCTCCACATTGCAAGGTGCAATTCTGAAATTTTTTGCTTTTTCCTGCTAATCCTAGCATGATAAAGAAGATTCAAAGAGAGTGAGATGCCAGCTCCTTTCATTCAGTCAGTAGCTTCAAACATTTCTGGTATATGAAAAACATGTTTTTCAATGGCAAAAATCAATGAATATTGTAAATGCACAAACAGTAATATCTACATTGCACGGTGCAATTCTGAAATTTTTAGCTTTTTCCTGTTAATCCTAGCATGATAAAGAAGATTCAAAGAGAGTGAGATGCCAGCTCCTTTCATTCAGTCAGTAGCTTCAAACATTTCTGGTATATGAAAAACATGTTTTTCAATGGCAAAAATCAATGAATATTGTAAATGCACAAACAGTAATATCTCCACATTGCAAGGTGCAATTCTGAAATTTTTTGCTTTTTCCTGCTAATCCTAGCATGATAAAGAAGATTCAAAGAGAGTGAGATGCCAGCTCCTTTCATTCAGTCAGTAGCTTCAAACATTTCTGGTATATGAAAAACATGTTTTTCAATGGCAAAAATCAATGAATATTGTAAATGCACAAACAGTAATATCTCCACATTGCACGGTGCAATTCTGAAATTTTTAGCTTTTTCCTGTTAATCCTAGCATGATAAAGAAGATTCAAAGAGAGTGAGATGCCAGCTCCTTTCATTCAGTCAGTAGCTTCAAACATTTCTGGTATATGAAAAACATGTTTTTCAATGACAAAAATCAATGAATATTGTAAATGCACAAACAGTAATATCTCCACATTGCACGGTGCAATTCTGAAATTTTTAGCTTTTTCCTGTTAATCCTAGCATGATAAAGAAGATTCAAAGAGAGTGAGATGCCAGCTCCTTTCATTCAGTCAGTAGCTTCAAACATTTCTGGTATATGAAAAACATGTTTTTCAATGGCAAAAATCAATGAATATTGTAAATGCACAAACAGTAATATCTCCACATTGCAAGGTGCAATTCTGAAATTTTTTGCTTTTTCCTGCTAATCCTAGCATGATAAAGAAGATTCAAAGAGAGTGAGATGCCAGCTCCTTTCATTCAGTCAGTAGCTTCAAACATTTCTGGTATATGAAAAACATGTTTTTCAATGGCAAAAATCAATGAATATTGTAAATGCACAAACAGTAATATCTCCACATTGCACGGTGCAATTCTGAAATTTTTAGCTTTTTCCTGTTAATCCTAGCATGATAAAGAAGATTCAAAGAGAGTGAGATGCCAGCTCCTTTCATTCAGTCAGTAGCTTCAAACATTTCTGGTATATGAAAAACATGTTTTTCAATGGCAAAAATCAATGAATATTGTAAATGCACAAACAGTAATATCTCCACATTGCAAGGTGCAATTCTGAAATTTTTTGCTTTTTCCTGCTAATCCTAGCATGATGAAGATTCAAAGAGAGTGAGATGCCAGCTCCTTTCATTCAGTCAGTAGCTTCAAACATTTCTGGTATATGAAAAACATGTTTTTCAATGGCAAAAATCAATGAATATTGTAAATGCACAAACAGTAATATCTCCACATTGCACGGTGCAATTCTGAAATTTTTAGCTTTTTCCTGTTAATCCTAGCATGATAAAGAAGATTCAAAGAGAGTGAGATGCCAGCTCCTTTCATTCAGTCAGTAGCTTCAAACATTTCTGGTATATGAAAAACATGTTTTTCAATGGCAAAAATCAATGAATATTGTAAATGCACAAACAGTAATATCTCCACATTGCAAGGTGCAATTCTGAAATTTTTTGCTTTTTCCTGTTAATCCTAGCATGATAAAGAAGATTCAAAGAGAGTGAGATGCCAGCTCCTTTCATTCAGTCAGTAGCTTCAAACATTTCTGGTATATGAAAAACATGTTTTTCAATGGCAAAAATCAATGAATATTGTAAATGCACAAACAGTAATATCTCCACATTGCAAGGTGCAATTCTGAAATTTTTTGCTTTTTCCTGCTAATCCTAGCATGATAAAGAAGATTCAAAGAGAGTGAGATGCCAGCTCCTTTCATTCAGTCAGTAGCTTCAAACATTTCTGGTATATGAAAAACATGTTTTTCAATGGCAAAAATCAATGAATATTGTAAATGCACAAACAGTAATATCTCCACATTGCACGGTGCAATTCTGAAATTTTTAGCTTTTTCCTGTTAATCCTAGCATGATAAAGAAGATTCAAAGAGAGTGAGATGCCAGCTCCTTTCATTCAGTCAGTAGCTTCAAACATTTCTGGACGTTTTTCAATGGCAAAAATCAATGAATATTGTAAATGCACAAACAGTAATATCTCCACATTGCAAGGTGCAATTCTGAAATTTTTTGCTTTTTCCTGTTAATCCTAGCATGATAAAGAAGATTCAAAGAGAGTGAGATGCCAGCTCCTTTCATTCAGTCAGTAGCTTCAAACATTTCTGGTATATGAAAAACATGTTTTTCAATGGCAAAAATCAATGAATATTGTAAATGCACAAACAGTAATATCTCCACATTGCACGGTGCAATTCTGAAATTTTTAGCTTTTTCCTGTTAATCCTAGCATGATAAAGAAGATTCAAAGAGAGTGAGATGCCAGCTCCTTTCATTCAGTCAGTAGCTTCAAACATTTCTGGTATATGAAAAACATGTTTTTCAATGGCAAAAATCAATGAATATTGTAAATGCATAAACAGTAATATCTCCACATTGCAAGGTGCAATTCTGAAATTTTTTGCTTTTTCCTGTTAATCCTAGCATGATAAAGAAGATTCAAAGAGAGTGAGATGCCAGCTCATTTCATTCAGTCAGTAGCTTCAAACATTTCTGGACGTTTTTCAATGGCAAAAATCAATGAATATTGTAAATGCACAAACAGTAATATCTCCACATTGCAAGGTGCAATTCTGAAATTTTTTGCTTTTTCCTGTTAATAGTAGCATGATAAAGAAGATTCAAAGAGAGTGAGATGCCAGCTCCTTTCATTCAGTCAGTAGCTTCAAACATTTCTGGTATATGAAAAACATGTTTTTCAATGGCAAAAATCAATGAATATTGTAAATGCACAAACAGTAATATCTCCACATTGCAAGGTGCAATTCTGAAATTTTTTGCTTTTTCCTGCTAATCCTAGCATGATAAAGAAGATTCAAAGAGAGTGAGATGCCAGCTCCTTTCATTCAGTCAGTAGCTTCAAACATTTCTGGTATATGAAAAACATGTTTTTCAATGGCAAAAATCAATGAATATTGTAAATGCACAAACAGTAATATCTCCACATTGCACGGTGCAATTCTGAAATTTTTAGCTTTTTCCTGTTAATCCTAGCATGATAAAGAAGATTCAAAGAGAGTGAGATGCCAGCTCCTTTCATTCAGTCAGTAGCTTCAAACATTTCTGGTATATGAAAAATATGTTTTTCAATGGCAAAAATCAATGAATATTGTAAATGCACAAACAGTAATATCTCCACATTGCAAGGTGCAATTCTGAAATTTTTTGCTTTTTCCTGCTAATCCTAGCATGATAAAGAAGATTCAAAGAGAGTGAGATGCCAGCTCCTTTCATTCAGTCAGTAGCTTCAAACATTTCTGGTATATGAAAAACATGTTTTTCAATGGCAAAAATCAATGCATATTGTAAATGCACAAACAGTAATATCTCCACATTGCACGGTGCAATTCTGAAATTTTTAGCTTTTTCCTGTTAATCCTAGCATGATAAAGAAGATTCAAAGAGAGTGAGATGCCAGCTCCTTTCATTCAGTCAGTAGCTTCAAACATTTCTGGTATATGAAAAACATGTTTTTCAATGGCAAAAATCAATGAATATTGTAAATGCACAAACAGTAATATCTCCACATTGCAAGGTGCAATTCTGAAATTTTTTGCTTTTTCCTGTTAATCCTAGCATGATAAAGAAGATTCAAAGAGAGTGAGATGCCAGCTCCTTTCATTCAGTCAGTAGCTTCAAACATTTCTGGTATATGAAAAACATGTTTTTCAATGGCAAAAATCAATGAATATTGTAAATGCACAAACAGTAATATCTCCACATTGCAAGGTGCAATTCTGAAATTTTTTGCTTTTTCCTGCTAATCCTAGCATGATAAAGAAGATTCAAAGAGAGTGAGATGCCAGCTCCTTTCATTCAGTCAGTAGCTTCAAACATTTCTGGTATATGAAAAACATGTTTTTCAATGGCAAAAATCAATGAATATTGTAAATGCACAAACAGTAATATCTACATTGCATGGTGCAATTCTGAAATTTTTAGCTTTTTCCTGTTAATCCTAGCATGATAAAGAAGATTCAAAGAGAGTGAGATGCCAGCTCCTTTCATTCAGTCAGTAGCTTCAAACATTTCTGGTATATGAAAAACATGTTTTTCAATGGCAAAAATCAATGAATATTG
Source organism: Phyllobates terribilis (assembly GCF_046119375.1). Classification (NCBI taxonomy): domain Eukaryota; kingdom Metazoa; phylum Chordata; class Amphibia; order Anura; family Dendrobatidae; genus Phyllobates; species Phyllobates terribilis. The sequence continues at coordinate 151,451 of NW_027364797.1, forward strand.
TAAATGCACAAACAGTAATATCTCCACATTGCAAGGTGCAATTCTGAAATTTTTTGCTTTTTCCTGCTAATCCTAGCATGATAAAGAAGATTCAAAGAGAGTGAGATGCCAGCTCCTTTCATTCAGTCAGTAGCTTCAAACATTTCTGGTATATGAAAAACATGTTTTTCAATGGCAAAAATCAATGAATATTGTAAATGCACAAACAGTAATATCTCCACATTGCACGGTGCAATTCTGAAATTTTTAGCTTTTTCCTGTTAATCCTAGCATGATAAAGAAGATTCAAAGAGAGTGAGATGCCAGCTCCTTTCATTCAGTCAGTAGCTTCAAACATTTCTGGTATATGAAAAACATGTTTTTCAATGGCAAAAATCAATGAATATTGTAAATGCACAAACAGTAATATCTCCACATTGCAAGGTGCAATTCTGAAATTTTTTGCTTTTTCCTGCTAATCCTAGCATGATAAAGAAGATTCAAAGAGAGTGAGATGCCAGCTCCTTTCATTCAGTCAGTAGCTTCAAACATTTCTGGTATATGAAAAACATGTTTTTCAATGGCAAAAATCAATGAATATTGTAAATGCACAAACAGTAATATCTCCACATTGCACGGTGCAATTCTGAAATTTTTAGCTTTTTCCTGTTAATCCTAGCATGATAAAGAAGATTCAAAGAGAGTGAGATGCCAGCTCCTTTCATTCAGTCAGTAGCTTCAAACATTTCTGGTATATGAAAAACATGTTTTTCAATGGCAAAAATCAATGAATATTGTAAATGCACAAACAGTAATATCTCCACATTGCAAGGTGCAATTCTGAAATTTTTTGCTTTTTCCTGCTAATCCTAGCATGATAAAGAAGATTCAAAGAGAGTGAGATGCCAGCTCCTTTCATTCAGTCAGTAGCTTCAAACATTTCTGGTATATGAAAAACATGTTTTTCAATGGCAAAAATCAATGAATATTGTAAATGCACAAACAGTAATATCTCCACATTGCACGGTGCAATTCTGAAATTTTTAGCTTTTTCCTGTTAATCCTAGCATGATAAATAAGATTCAAAGAGAGTGAGATGCCAGCTCCTTTCATTCAGTCAGTAGCTTCAAACATTTCTGGTATATGAAAAACATGTTTTTCAATGGCAAAAATCAATGAATATTGTAAATGCACAAACAGTAATATCTCCACATTGCACGGTGCAATTCTGAAATTTTTAGCTTTTTCCTGTTAATCCTAGCATGATAAAGAAGATTCAAAGAGAGTGAGATGCCAGCTCCTTTCATTCAGTCAGTAGCTTCAAACATTTCTGGTATATGAAAAACATGTTTTTCAATGGCAAAAATCAATGAATATTGTAAATGCACAAACACTAATATCTCCACATTGCAAGGTGCAATTCTGAAATTTTTTGCTTTTTCCTGCTAATCCTAGCATGATAAAGAAGATTCAAAGAGAGTGAGATGCCAGCTCCTTTCATTCAGTCAGTAGCTTCAAACATTTCTGGTATATGAAAAACATGTTTTTCAATGGCAAAAATCAATGAATATTGTAAATGCACAAACAGTAATATCTCCACATTGCACGGTGCAATTCTGAAATTTTTAGCTTTTTCCTGTTAATCCTAGCATGATAAAGAAGATTCAAAGAGAGTGAGATGCCAGCTCCTTTCATTCAGTCAGTAGCTTCAAACATTTCTGGTATATGAAAAACATGTTTTTCAATGGCAAAAATCAATGAATACTGTAAATGCACAAACAGTAATATCTCCACATTGCAAGGTGCAATTCTGAAATTTTTTGCTTTTTCCTGTTAATCCTAGCATGATAAAGAAGATTCAAAGAGAGTGAGATGCCAGCTCCTTTCATTCAGTCAGTAGCTTCAAACATTTCTGGTATATGAAAAACATGTTTTTCAATGGCAAAAATCAATGAATATTGTAAATGCACAAACAGTAATATCTCCACATTGCACGGTGCAATTCTGAAATTTTTAGCTTTTTCCTGTTAATCCTAGCATGATAAAGAAGATTCAAAGAGAGTGAGATGCCAGCTCCTTTCATTCAGTCAGTAGCTTCAAACATTTCTGGTATATGAAAAACATGTTTTTCAATGGCAAAAATCAATGAATATTGTAAATGCACAAACAGTAATATCTCCACATTGCAAGGTGCAATTCTGAAATTTTTTGCTTTTTCCTGTTAATCCTAGCATGATAAAGAAGATTCAAAGAGAGTGAGATGCCAGCTCCTTTCATTCAGTCAGTAGCTTCAAACATTTCTGGTATATGAAAAACATGTTTTTCAATGGCAAAAATCAATGAATATTGTAAATGCACAAACAGTAATATCTCCACATTGCAAGGTGCAATTCTGAAATTTTTTGCTTTTCCTGCTAATCCTAGCATGATAAAGAAGATTCAAAGAGAGTGAGATGCCAGCTCCTTTCATTCAGTCAGTAGCTTCAAACATTTCTGGTATATGAAAAACATGTTTTTCAATGGCAAAAATCAATGAATATTGTAAATGCACAAACAGTAATATCTCCACATTGCACGGTGCAATTCTGAAATTTTTAGCTTTTTCCTGTTAATCCTAGCATGATAAAGAAGATTCAAAGAGAGTGAGATGCCAGCTCCTTTCATTCAGTCAGTAGCTTCAAACATTTCTGGTATATGAAAAACATGTTTTTCAATGGCAAAAATCAATGAATATTGTAAATGCACAAACAGTAATATCTCCACATTGCACGGTGCAATTCTGAAATTTTTAGCTTTTTCCTGTTAATCCTAGCATGATAAAGAAGATTCAAAGAGAGTGAGATGCCAGCTCCTTTCATTCAGTCAGTAGCTTCAAACATTTCTGGTATATGAAAAACATGTTTTTCAATGGCAAAAATCAATGAATATTGTAAATGCACAAACAGTAATATCTCCACATTGCAAGGTGCAATTCTGAAATTTTTTGCTTTTTCCTGTTAATCCTAGCATGATAAAGAAGATTCAAAGAGAGTGAGATGCCAGCTCCTTTCATTCAGTCAGTAGCTTCAAACATTTCTGGTATATGAAAAACATGTTTTTCAATGGCAAAAATCAATGAATATTGTAAATGCACAAACAGTAATATCTCCACATTGCAAGGTGCAATTCTGAAATTTTTTGCTTTTCCTGCTAATCCTAGCATGATAAAGAAGATTCAAAGAGAGTGAGATGCCAGCTCCTTTCATTCAGTCAGTAGCTTCAAACATTTCTGGTATATGAAAAACATGTTTTTCAATGGCAAAAATGAATGAATATTGTAAATGCACAAACAGTAATATCTCCACATTGCAAGGTGCAATTCTGAAATTTTTTGCTTTTCCTGCTAATCCTAGCATGATAAAGAAGATTCAAAGAGAGTGAGATGCCAGCTCCTTTCATTCAGTCAGTAGCTTCAAACATTTCTGGTATATGAAAAACATGTTTTTCAATGGCAAAAATCAATGAATATTGTAAATGCACAAACACTAATATCTCCACATTGCAAGGTGCAATTCTGAAATTTTTTGCTTTTTCCTGCTAATCCTAGCATGATAAAGAAGATTCAAAGAGAGTGAGATGCCAGCTCCTTTCATTCAGTCAGTAGCTTCAAACATTTCTGGTATATGAAAAACATGTTTTTCAATGGCAAAAATCAATGAATATTGTAAATGCACAAACAGTAATATCTCCACATTGCACGGTGCAATTCTGAAATTTTTAGCTTTTTCCTGTTAATCCTAGCATGATAAAGAAGATTCAAAGAGAGTGAGATGCCAGCTCCTTTCATTCAGTCAGTAGCTTCAAACATTTCTGGTATATGAAAAACATGTTTTTCAATGGCAAAAATCAATGAATACTGTAAATGCACAAACAGTAATATCTCCACATTGCAAGGTGCAATTCTGAAATTTTTTGCTTTTTCCTGTTAATCCTAGCATGATAAAGAAGATTCAAAGAGAGTGAGATGCCAGCTCCTTTCATTCAGTCAGTAGCTTCAAACATTTCTGGTATATGAAAAACATGTTTTTCAATGGCAAAAATCAATGAATATTGTAAATGCACAAACAGTAATATCTCCACATTGCACGGTGCAATTCTGAAATTTTTAGCTTTTTCCTGTTAATCCTAGCATGATAAAGAAGATTCAAAGAGAGTGAGATGCCAGCTCCTTTCATTCAGTCAGTAGCTTCAAACATTTCTGGTATATGAAAAACATGTTTTTCAATGGCAAAAATCAATGAATATTGTAAATGCACAAACAGTAATATCTCCACATTGCAAGGTGCAATTCTGAAATTTTTTGCTTTTTCCTGTTAATCCTAGCATGATAAAGAAGATTCAAAGAGAGTGAGATGCCAGCTCCTTTCATTCAGTCAGTAGCTTCAAACATTTCTGGTATATGAAAAACATGTTTTTCAATGGCAAAAATCAATGAATATTGTAAATGCACAAACAGTAATATCTCCACATTGCAAGGTGCAATTCTGAAATTTTTTGCTTTTCCTGCTAATCCTAGCATGATAAAGAAGATTCAAAGAGAGTGAGATGCCAGCTCCTTTCATTCAGTCAGTAGCTTCAAACATTTCTGGTATATGAAAAACATGTTTTTCAATGGCAAAAATCAATGAATATTGTAAATGCACAAACAGTAATATCTCCACATTGCACGGTGCAATTCTGAAATTTTTAGCTTTTTCCTGTTAATCCTAGCATGATAAAGAAGATTCAAAGAGAGTGAGATGCCAGCTCCTTTCATTCAGTCAGTAGCTTCAAACATTTCTGGTATATGAAAAACATGTTTTTCAATGGCAAAAATCAATGAATATTGTAAATGCACAAACAGTAATATCTCCACATTGCACGGTGCAATTCTGAAATTTTTAGCTTTTTCCTGTTAATCCTAGCATGATAAAGAAGATTCAAAGAGAGTGAGATGCCAGCTCCTTTCATTCAGTCAGTAGCTTCAAACATTTCTGGTATATGAAAAACATGTTTTTCAATGGCAAAAATCAATGAATATTGTAAATGCACAAACAGTAATATCTCCACATTGCAAGGTGCAATTCTGAAATTTTTTGCTTTTTCCTGTTAATCCTAGCATGATAAAGAAGATTCAAAGAGAGTGAGATGCCAGCTCCTTTCATTCAGTCAGTAGCTTCAAACATTTCTGGTATATGAAAAACATGTTTTTCAATGGCAAAAATCAATGAATATTGTAAATGCACAAACAGTAATATCTCCACATTGCAAGGTGCAATTCTGAAATTTTTTGCTTTTCCTGCTAATCCTAGCATGATAAAGAAGATTCAAAGAGAGTGAGATGCCAGCTCCTTTCATTCAGTCAGTAGCTTCAAACATTTCTGGTATATGAAAAACATGTTTTTCAATGGCAAAAATGAATGAATATTGTAAATGCACAAACAGTAATATCTCCACATTGCAAGGTGCAATTCTGAAATTTTTTGCTTTTCCTGCTAATCCTAGCATGATAAAGAAGATTCAAAGAGAGTGAGATGCCAGCTCCTTTCATTCAGTCAGTAGCTTCAAACATTTCTGGTATATGAAAAACATGTTTTTCAATGGCAAAAATCAATGAATATTGTAAATGCACAAACAGTAATATCTCCACATTGCACGGCGCAATTCTGAAATTTTTAGCTTTTTCCTGTTAATCCTAGCATGATAAAGAAGATTCAAAGAGAGTGAGATGCCAGCTCCTTTCATTCAGTCAGTAGCTTCAAACATTTCTGGTATATGAAAAACATGTTTTTCAATGGCAAAAATCAATGAATATTGTAAATGCACAAACAGTAATATCTCCACATTGCACGGTGCAATTCTGAAATTTTTAGCTTTTTCCTGTTAATCCTAGCATGATAAAGAAGATTCAAAGAGAGTGAGATGCCAGCTCCTTTCATTCAGTCAGTAGCTTCAAACATTTCTGGTATATGAAAAACATGTTTTTCAATGGCAAAAATCAATGAATATTGTAAATGCACAAACAGTAATATCTCCACATTGCAAGGTGCAATTCTGAAATTTTTTGCTTTTTCCTGCTAATCCTAGCATGATAAAGAAGATTCAAAGAGAGTGAGATGCCAGCTCCTTTCATTCAGTCAGTAGCTTCAAACATTTCTGGTATATGAAAAACATGTTTTTCAATGGCAAAAATCAATGAATATTGTAAATGCACAAACAGTAATATCTCCACATTGCACGGTGCAATTCTGAAATTTTTAGCTTTTTCCTGTTAATCCTAGCATGATAAAGAAGATTCAAAGAGAGTGAGATGCCAGCTCCTTTCATTCAGTCAGTAGCTTCAAACATTTCTGGTATATGAAAAACATGTTTTTCAATGCAAAAATGAATGAATATTGTAAATGCACAAACAGTAATATCTCCACATTGCAAGGTGCAATTCTGAAATTTTTTGCTTTTTCCTGCTAATCCTAGCATGATAAAGAAGATTCAAAGAGAGTGAGATGCCAGCTCCTTTCATTCAGTCAGTAGCTTCAAACATTTCTGGTATATGAAAAACATGTTTTTCAATGGCAAAAATCAATGAATATTGTAAATGCACAAACAGTAATATCTCCACATTGCACGGTGCAATTCTGAAATTTTTAGCTTTTTCCTGTTAATCCTAGCATGATAAAGAAGATTCAAAGAGAGTGAGATGCCAGCTCCTTTCATTCAGTCAGTAGCTTCAAACATTTCTGGTATATGAAAAACATGTTTTTCAATGGCAAAAATCAATGAATATTGTAAATGCACAAACAGTAATATCTCCACATTGCAAGGTGCAATTCTGAAATTTTTTGCTTTTTCCTGCTAATCCTAGCATGATAAAGAAGATTCAAAGAGAGTGAGATGCCAGCTCCTTTCATTCAGTCAGTAGCTTCAAACATTTCTGGTATATGAAAAACATGTTTTTCAATGGCAAAAATCAATGAATATTGTAAATGCACAAACAGTAATATCTCCACATTGCACGGTGCAATTCTGAAATTTTTAGCTTTTTCCTGTTAATCCTAGCATGATAAAGAAGATTCAAAGAGAGTGAGATGCCAGCTCCTTTCATTCAGTCAGTAGCTTCAAACATTTCTGGTATATGAAAAACATGTTTTTCAATGGCAAAAATCAATGAATATTGTAAATGCACAAACAGTAATATCTCCACATTGCAAGGTGCAATTCTGAAATTTTTTGCTTTTTCCTGCTAATCCTAGCATGATAAAGAAGATTCAAAGAGAGTGAGATGCCAGCTCCTTTCATTCAGTCAGAAGCTTCAAACATTTCTGGTATATGAAAAACATGTTTTTCAATGGCAAAAATCAATGAATATTGTAAATGCACAAACAGTAATATCTCCACATTGCACGGTGCAATTCTGAAATTTTTAGCTTTTTCCTGTTAATCCTAGCATGATAAAGAAGATTCAAAGAGAGTGAGATGCCAGCTCCTTTCATTCAGTCAGTAGCTTCAAACATTTCTGGTATATGAAAAACATGTTTTTCAATGGCAAAAATCAATGAATATTGTAAATGCACAAACAGTAAAATCTCCACATTGCAAGGTGCAATTCTGAAATTTTTTGCTTTTTCCTGTTAATCCTAGCATGATAAAGAAGATTCAAAGAGAGTGAGATGCCAGCTCCTTTCATTCAGTCAGTAGCTTCAAACATTTCTGGTATATGAAAAACATGTTTTTCAATGGCAAAAATCAATGAATATTGTAAATGCACAAACAGTAATATCTCCACATTGCAAGGTGCAATTCTGAAATTTTTTGCTTTTTCCTGCTAATCCTAGCATGATAAAGAAGATTCAAAGAGAGTGAGATGCCAGCTCCTTTCATTCAGTCAGTAGCTTCAAACATTTCTGGTATATGAAAAACATGTTTTTCAATGGCAAAAATCAATGAATATTGTAAATGCACAAACAGTAATATCTCCACATTGCACGGTGCAATTCTGAAATTTTTAGCTTTTTCCTGTTAATCCTAGCATGATAAAGAAGATTCAAAGAGAGTGAGATGCCAGCTCCTTTCATTCAGTCAGTAGCTTCAAACATTTCTGGTATATGAAAAACATGTTTTTCAATGGCAAAAATCAATGAATATTGTAAATGCACAAACAGTAATATCTCCACATTGCAAGGTGCAATTCTGAAATTTTTTGCTTTTTCCTGCTAATCCTAGCATGATAAAGAAGATTCAAAGAGAGTGAGATGCCAGCTCCTTTCATTCAGTCAGTAGCTTCAAACATTTCTGGTATATGAAAAACATGTTTTTCAATGGCAAAAATCAATGAATATTGTAAATGCACAAACAGTAATATCTCCACATTGCACTGTGCAATTCTGAAATTTTTAGCTTTTTCCTGTTAATCCTAGCATGATAAAGAAGATTCAAAGAGAGTGAGATGCCAGCTCCTTTCATTCAGTCAGTAGCTTCAAACATTTCTGGATGTTTTTCAATGGCAAAAATCAATGAATATTGTAAATGCACAAACAGTAATATCTCCACATTGCAAGGTGCAATTCTGAAATTTTTTGCTTTTTCCTGTTAATCCTAGCATGATAAAGAAGATTCAAAGAGAGTGAGATGCCAGCTCCTTTCATTCAGTCAGTAGCTTCAAACATTTCTGGTATATGAAAAACATGTTTTTCAATGGCAAAAATCAATTAATATTGTAAATGCACAAACAGTAATATCTCCACATTGCACGGTGCAATTCTGAAATTTTTAGCTTTTTCCTGTTAATCCTAGCATGATAAAGAAGATTCAAAGAGAGTGAGATGCCAGCTCCTTTCATTCAGTCAGTAGCTTCAAACATTTCTGGTATATGAAAAACATGTTTTTCAATGGCAAAAATCAATGAATATTGTAAATGCACAAACAGTAATATCTCCACATTGCAAGGTGCAATTCTGAAATTTTTTGCTTTTTCCTGTTAATCCTAGCATGATAAAGAAAATTCAAAGAGAGTGAGATGCCAGCTCCTTTCATTCAGTCAGTAGCTTCAAACATTTCTGGTATATGAAAAACATGTTTTTCAATGGCAAAAATCAATGAATATTGTAAATGCACAAACAGTAATATCTCCACATTGCAAGGTGCAATTCTGAAATTTTTTGCTTTTTCCTGCTAATCCTAGCATGATAAAGAAGATTCAAAGAGAGTGAGATGCCAGCTCCTTTCATTCAGTCAGTAGCTTCAAACATTTCTGGTATATGAAAAACATGTTTTTCAATGGCAAAAATCAATGAATATTGTAAATGCACAAACAGTAATATCTCCACATTGCACGGTGCAATTCTGAAATTTTTAGCTTTTTCCTGTTAATCCTAGCATGATAAAGAAGATTCAAAGAGAGTGAGATGCCAGCTCCTTTCATTCAGTCAGTAGCTTCAAACATTTCTGGTATATGAAAAACATGTTTTTCAATGGCAAAAATCAATGAATATTGTAAATGCACAAACAGTAATATCTCCACATTGCACGGTGCAATTCTGAAATTTTTAGCTTTTTCCTGTTAATCCTAGCATGATAAAGAAGATTCAAAGAGAGTGAGATGCCAGCTCCTTTCATTCAGTCAGTAGCTTCAAACATTTCTGGTATATGAAAAACATGTTTTTCAATGGCAAAAATCAATGAATATTGTAAATGCACAAACAGTAATATCTCCACATTGCACGGTGCAATTCTGAAATTTTTAGCTTTTTCCTGTTAATCCTAGCATGATAAAGAAGATTCAAAGAGAGTGAGATGCCAGCTCCTTTCATTCAGTCAGTAGCTTCAAACATTTCTGGTATATGAAAAACATGTTTTTCAATGGCAAAAATCAATGAATATTGTAAATGCACAAACAGTAATATCTCCACATTGCACGGTGCAATTCTGAAATTTTTAGCTTTTTCCTGTTAATCCTAGCATGATAAAGAAGATTCAAAGAGAGTGAGATGCCAGCTCCTTTCATTCAGTCAGTAGCTTCAAACATTTCTGGTATATGAAAAACATGTTTTTCAATGGCAAAAATCAATGAATATTGTAAATGCACAAACAGTAATATCTCCACATTGCACGGTGCAATTCTGAAATTTTTAGCTTTTTCCTGTTAATCCTAGCATGATAAAGAAGATTCAAAGAGAGTGAGATGCCAGCTCCTTTCATTCAGTCAGTAGCTTCAAACATTTCTGGACGTTTTTCAATGGCAAAAATCAATGAATATTGTAAATGCACAAACAGTAATATCTCCACATTGCAAGGTGCAATTCTGAAATTTTTTGCTTTTTCCTGTTAATCCTAGCATGATAAAGAAGATTCAAAGAGAGTGAGATGCCAGCTCCTTTCATTCAGTCAGTAGCTTCAAACATTTCTGGTATATGAAAAACATGTTTTTCAATGGCAAAAATCAATGAATATTGTAAATGCACAAACAGTAATATCTCCACATTGCACGGTGCAATTCTGAAATTTTTAGCTTTTTCCTGTTAATCCTAGCATGATAAAGAAGATTCAAAGAGAGTGAGATGCCAGCTCCTTTCATTCAGTCAGTAGCTTCAAACATTTCTGGTATATGAAAAACATGTTTTTCAATGGCAAAAATCAATGAATATTGTAAATGCACAAACAGTAATATCTCCACATTGCAAGGTGCAATTCTGAAATTTTTTGCTTTTTCCTGTTAATCCTAGCATGATAAAGAAGATTCAAAGAGAGTGAGATGCCAGCTCATTTCATTCAGTCAGTAGCTTCAAACATTTCTGGACGTTTTTCAATGGCAAAAATCAATGAATATTGCAAATGCACAAACAGTAATATCTCCACATTGCAAGGTGCAATTCTGAAATTTTTTGCTTTTTCCTGTTAATCCTAGCATGATAAAGAAGATTCAAAGAGAGTGAGATGCCAGCTCCTTTCATTCAGTCAGTAGCTTCAAACATTTCTGGTATATGAAAAACATGTTTTTCAATGGCAAAAATCAATGAATATTGTAAATGCACAAACAGTAATATCTCCACATTGCAAGGTGCAATTCTGAAATTTTTTGCTTTTTCCTGCTAATCCTAGCATGATAAAGAAGATTCAAAGAGAGTGAGATGCCAGCTCCTTTCATTCAGTCAGTAGCTTCAAACATTTCTGGTATATGAAAAACATGTTTTTCAATGGCAAAAATCAATGAATATTGTAAATGCACAAACAGTAATATCTCCACATTGCACGGTGCAATTCTGAAATTTTTAGCTTTTTCCTGTTAATCCTAGCATGATAAAGAAGATTCAAAGAGAGTGAGATGCCAGCTCCTTTCATTCAGTCAGTAGCTTCAAACATTTCTGGTATATGAAAAATATGTTTTTCAATGGCAAAAATCAATGAATATTGTAAATGCACAAACAGTAATATCTCCACATTGCAAGGTGCAATTCTGAATTTTTTTGCTTTTTCCTGCTAATCCTAGCATGATAAAGAAGATTCAAAGAGAGTGAGATGCCAGCTCCTTTCATTCAGTCAGTAGCTTCAAACATTTCTGGTATATGAAAAACATGTTTTTCAATGGCAAAAATCAATGCATATTGTAAATGCACAAACAGTAATATCTCCACATTGCACGGTGCAATTCTGAAATTTTTAGCTTTTTCCTGTTAATCCTAGCATGATAAAGAAGATTCAAAGAGAGTGAGATGCCAGCTCCTTTCATTCAGTCAGTAGCTTCAAACATTTCTGGTATATGAAAAACATGTTTTTCAATGGCAAAAATCAATGATTATTGTAAATGCACAAACAGTAATATCTCCACATTGCAAGGTGCAATTCTGAAATTTTTTGCTTTTTCCTGTTAATCCTAGCATGATAAAGAAGATTCAAAGAGAGTGAGATGCCAGCTCCTTTCATTCAGTCAGTAGCTTCAAACATTTCTGGTATATGAAAAACATGTTTTTCAATGGCAAAAATCAATTAATATTGTAAATGCACAAACAGTAATATCTCCACATTGCAAGGTGCAATTCTGAAATTTTTTGCTTTTTCCTGCTAATCCTAGCATGATAAAGAAGATTCAAAGAGAGTGAGATGCCAGCTCCTTTCATTCAGTCAGTAGCTTCAAACATTTCTGGTATATGAAAAACATGTTTTTCAATGGCAAAAATCAATGAATATTGTAAATGCACAAACAGTAATATCTCCACATTGCACGGTGCAATTCTGAAATTTTTAGCTTTTTCCTGTTAATCCTAGCATGATAAAGAAGATTCAAAGAGAGTGAGATGCCAGCTCCTTTCATTCAGTCAGTAGCTTCAAACATTTCTGGTATATGAAAAACATGTTTTTCAATGGCAAAAATCAATGAATATTGTAAATGCACAAACAGTAATATCTCCACATTGCAAGGTGCAATTCTGAAATTTTTTGCTTTTTCCTGCTAATCCTAGCATGATAAAGAAGATTCAAAGAGAGTGAGATGCCAGCTCCTTTCATTCAGTCAGTAGCTTCAAACATTTCTGGTATATGAAAAACATGTTTTTCAATGGCAAAAATCAATGAATATTGTAAATGCACAAACAGTAATATCTCCACATTGCACGGTGCAATTCTGAAATTTTTAGCTTTTTCCTGTTAATCCTAGCATGATAAAGAAGATTCAAAGAGAGTGAGATGCCAGCTCCTTTCATTCAGTCAGTAGCTTCAAACATTTCTGGTATATGAAAAACATGTTTTTCAATGGCAAAAATCAATGAATATTGTAAATGCACAAACAGTAATATCTCCACATTGCAAGGTGCAATTCTGAAATTTTTTGCTTTTTCCTGCTAATCCTAGCATGATAAAGAAGATTCAAAGAGAGTGAGATGCCAGCTCCTTTCATTCAGTCAGTAGCTTCAAACATTTCTGGTATATGAAAAACATGTTTTTCAATGGCAAAAATCAATGAATATTGTAAATGCACAAACAGTAATATCTCCACATTGCACGGTGCAATTCTGAAATTTTTAGCTTTTTCCTGTTAATCCTAGCATGATAAAGAAGATTCAAAGAGAGTGAGATGCCAGCTCCTTTCATTCAGTCAGTAGCTTCAAACATTTCTGGTATATGAAAAACATGTTTTTCAATGGCAAAAATCAATGAATATTGTAAATGCACAAACAGTAATATCTCCACATTGCAAGGTGCAATTCTGAAATTTTTTGCTTTTTCCTGTTAATCCTAGCATGATAAAGATTCAAAGAGAGTGAGATGCCAGCTCCTTTCATTCAGTCAGTAGCTTCAAACATTTCTGGTATATGAAAAACATGTTTTTCAATGGCAAAAATGAATGAATATTGTAAATGCACAAACAGTAATATCTCCACATTGCAAGGTGCAATTCTGAAATTTTTTGCTTTTTCCTGCTAATCCTAGCATGATAAAGAAGATTCAAAGAGAGTGAGATGCCAGCTCCTTTCATTCAGTCAGTAGCTTCAAACATTTCTGGTATATGAAAAACATGTTTTTCAATGGCAAAAATCAATGAATATTGTAAATGCACAAACAGTAATATCTCCACATTGCACGGTGCAATTCTGAAATTTTTAGCTTTTTCCTGTTAATCCTAGCATGATAAAGAAGATTCAAAGAGAGTGAGATGCCAGCTCCTTTCATTCAGTCAGTAGCTTCAAACATTTCTGGTATATGAAAAACATGTTTTTCAATGGCAAAAATCAATGAATATTGTAAATGCACAAACAGTAATATCTCCACATTGCAAGGTGCAATTCTGAAATTTTTTGCTTTTTCCTGCTAATCCTAGCATGATAAAGAAGATTCAAAGAGAGTGAGATGCCAGCTCCTTTCATTCAGTCAGTAGCTTCAAACATTTCTGGTATATGAAAAACATGTTTTTCAATGGCAAAAATCAATGAATATTGTAAATGCACAAACAGTAATATCTCCACATTGCACGGTGCAATTCTGAAATTTTTAGCTTTTTCCTGTTAATCCTAGCATGATAAAGAAGATTCAAAGAGAGTGAGATGCCAGCTCCTTTCATTCAGTCAGTAGCTTCAAACATTTCTGGTATATGAAAAACATGTTTTTCAATGGCAAAAATCAATGAATATTGTAAATGCACAAACAGTAATATCTCCACATTGCAAGGTGCAATTCTGAAATTTTTTGCTTTTTCCTGTTAATCCTAGCATGATAAAGAAGATTCAAAGAGAGTGAGATGCCAGCTCCTTTCATTCAGTCAGTAGCTTCAAACATTTCTGGTACATGAAAAACATGTTTTTCAATGGCAAAAATCAATGAATATTGTAAATGCACAAACAGTAATATCTCCACATTGCAAGGTGCAATTCTGAAATTTTTTGCTTTTTCCTGCTAATCCTAGCATGATGAAGATTCAAAGAGAGTGAGATGCCAGCTCCTTTCATTCAGTCAGTAGCTTCAAACATTTCTGGTATATGAAAAACATGTTTTTCAATGGCAAAAATCAATGAATATTGTAAATGCACAAACAGAAATATCTCCACATTGCACGGTGCAATTCTGAAATTTTTAGCTTTTTCCTGTTACTCCTAGCATGATAAAGAAGATTCAAAGAGAGTGAGATGCCAGCTCCTTTCATTCAGTCAGTAGCTTCAAACATTTCTGGTATATGAAAAACATGTTTTTCAATGGCAAAAATCAATGAATATTGTAAATGCACAAACAGTAATATCTCCACATTGCAAGGTGCAATTCTGAAATTTTTTGCTTTTTCCTGTTAATCCTAGCATGATAAAGAAGATTCAAAGAGAGTGAGATGCCAGCTCCTTTCATTCAGTCAGTAGCTTCAAACATTTCTGGTATATGAAAAACATGTTTTTCAATGGCAAAAATCAATGAATATTGTAAATGCACAAACAGTAATATCTCCACATTGCACGGTGCAATTCTGAAATTTTTAGCTTTTTCCTGTTAATCCTAGCATGATAAAGAAGATTCAAAGAGAGTGAGATGCCAGCTCCTTTCATTCAGTCAGTAGCTTCAAACATTTCTGGTATATGAAAAACATGTTTTTCAATGGCAAAAATCAATGAATATTGTAAATGCACAAACAGTAATATCTCCACATTGCAAGGTGCAAATCTGAAATTTTTTGCTTTTTCCTGTTAATCCTAGCATGATAAAGAAGATTCAAAGAGAGTGAGATGCCAGCTCCTTTCATTCAGTCAGTAGCTTCAAACATTTCTGGTATATGAAAAACATGTTTTTCAATGGCAAAAATCAATGAATATTGTAAATGCACAAACAGTAATATCTCCACATTGCAAGGTGCAATTCTGAAATTTTTTGCTTTTTCCTGCTAATCCTAGCATGATAAAGAAGATTCAAAGAGAGTGAGATGCCAGCTCCTTTCATTCAGTCAGTAGCTTCAAACATTTCTGGTATATGAAAAACATGTTTTTCAATGGCAAAAATCAATGAATATTGTAAATGCACAAACAGTAATATCTCCACATTGCACGGTGCAATTCTGAAATTTTTAGCTTTTTCCTGTTAATCCTAGCATGATAAAGAAGATTCAAAGAGAGTGAGATGCCAGCTCCTTTCATTCAGTCAGTAGCTTCAAACATTTCTGGTATATGAAAAACATGTTTTTCAATGGCAAAAATCAATGAATATTGTAAATGCACAAACAGTAATATCTCCACATTGCAAGGTGCAATTCTGAAATTTTTTGCTTTTTCCTGTTAATCCTAGCATGATAAAGAAGATTCAAAGAGAGTGAGATGCCAGCTCCTTTCATTCAGTCAGTAGCTTCAAACATTTCTGGTATATGAAAAACATGTTTTTCAATGGCAAAAATCAATGAATATTGTAAATGCACAAACAGTAATATCTCCACATTGCACGGTGCAATTTTGAAATTTTTAGCTTTTTCCTGTTAATCCTAGCATGATAAAGAAGATTCAAAGAGAGTGAGATGCCAGCTCCTTTCATTCAGTCAGTAGCTTCAAACATTTCTGGTATATGAAAAACATGTTTTTCAATGGCAAAAATCAATGAATATTGTAAATGCACAAACAGTAATATCTCCACATTGCAAGGTGCAGTTCTGAAATTTTTTGCTTTTTCCTGCTAATCCTAGCATGATAAAGAAGATTCAAAGAGAGTGAGATGCCAGCTCCTTTCATTCAGTCAGAAGCTTCAAACATTTCTGGTATATGAAAAACATGTTTTTCAATGGCAAAAATCAATGAATATTGTAAATGCACAAACAGTAATATCTCCACATTGCACGGTGCAATTCTGAAATTTTTAGCTTTTTCCTGTTAATCCTAGCATGATAAAGAAGATTCAAAGAGAGTGAGATGCCAGCTCCTTTCATTCAGTCAGTAGCTTCAAACATTTCTGGTATATGAAAAACATGTTTTTCAATAGCAAAAATCAATGAATATTGTAAATGCACAAACAGTAATATCTCCACATTGCAAGGTGCAATTCTGAAATTTTTTGCTTTTTCCTGTTAATCCTAGCATGATAAAGAAGATTCAAAGAGAGTGAGATGCCAGCTCCTTTCATTCAGTCAGTAGCTTCAAACATTTCTGGTATATGAAAAACATGTTTTTCAATGGCAAAAATCAATGAATATTGTAAATGCACAAACAGTAATATCTCCACATTGCAAGGTGCAATTCTGAAATTTTTTGCTTTTTCCTGCTAATCCTAGCATGATAAAGAAGATTCAAAGAGAGTGAGATGCCAGCTCCTTTCATTCAGTCAGTAGCTTCAAACATTTCTGGTATATGAAAAACATGTTTTTCAATGGCAAAAATCAATGAATATTGTAAATGCACAAACAGTAATATCTCCACATTGCACGGTGCAATTCTGAAATTTTTAGCTTTTTCCTGTTAATCCTAGCATGATAAAGAAGATTCAAAGAGAGTGAGATGCCAGCTCCTTTCATTCAGTCAGTAGCTTCAAACATTTCTGGTATATGAAAAACATGTTTTTCAATGGCAAAAATCAATGAATATTGTAAATGCACAAACAGTAATATCTCCACATTGCAAGGTGCAATTCTGAAATTTTTTGCTTTTTCCTGCTAATCCTAGCATGATAAAGAAGATTCAAAGAGAGTGAGATGCCAGCTCCTTTCATTCAGTCAGTAGCTTCAAACATTTCTGGTATATGAAAAACATGTTTTTCAATGGCAAAAATCAATGAATATTGTAAATGCACAAACAGTAATATCTCCACATTGCACGGTGCAATTCTGAAATTTTTAGCTTTTTCCTGTTAATCCTAGCATGATAAAGAAGATTCAAAGAGAGTGAGATGCCAGCTCCTTTCATTCAGTCAGTAGCTTCAAACATTTCTGGACGTTTTTCAATGGCAAAAATCAATGAATATTGTAAATGCACAAACAGTAATATCTCCACATTGCAAGGTGCAATTCTGAAATTTTTTGCTTTTTCCTGTTAATCCTAGCATGATAAAGAAGATTCAAAGAGAGTGAGATGCCAGCTCCTTTCATTCAGTCAGTAGCTTCAAACATTTCTGGTATATGAAAAACATGTTTTTCAATGGCAAAAATCAATGAATATTGTAAATGCACAAACAGTAATATCTCCACATTGCACGGTGCAATTCTGAAATTTTTAGCTTTTTCCTGTTAATCCTAGCATGATAAAGAAGATTCAAAGAGAGTGAGATGCCAGCTCCTTTCATTCAGTCAGTAGCTTCAAACATTTCTGGTATATGAAAAACATGTTTTTCAATGGCAAAAATCAATGAATATTGTAAATGCACAAACAGTAATATCTCCACATTGCAAGGTGCAATTCTGAAATTTTTTGCTTTTTCCTGTTAATCCTAGCATGATAAAGAAGATTCAAAGAGAGTGAGATGCCAGCTCCTTTCATTCAGTCAGTAGCTTCAAACATTTCTGGTATATGAAAAACATGTTTTTCAATGGCAAAAATCAATGAATATTGTAAATGCACAAACAGTAATATCTCCACATTGCAAGGTGCAATTCTGAAATTTTTTGCTTTTTCCTGCTAATCCTAGCATGATAAAGAATATTCAAAGAGAGTGAGATGCCAGCTCCTTTCATTCAGTCAGTAGCTTCAAACATTTCTGGTATATGAAAAACATGTTTTTCAATGGCAAAAATCAATGAATATTGTAAATGCACAAACAGTAATATCTCCACATTGCACGGTGCAATTCTGAAATTTTTAGCTTTTTCCTGTTAATCCTAGCATGATAAAGAAGATTCAAAGAGAGTGAGATGCCAGCTCCTTTCATTCAGTCAGTAGCTTCAAACATTTCTGGTATATGAAAAACATGTTTTTCAATGGCAAAAATCAATGAATATTGTAAATGCACAAACAGTAATATCTCCACATTGCAAGGTGCAATTCTGAAATTTTTTGCTTTTTCCTGCTAATCCTAGCATGATAAAGAAGATTCAAAGAGAGTGAGATGCCAGCTCCTTTCATTCAGTCAGTAGCTTCAAACATTTCTGGTATATGAAAAACATGTTTTTCAATGGCAAAAATCAATGAATATTGTAAATGCACAAACAGTAATATCTCCACATTGCACGGTGCAATTCTGAAATTTTTAGCTTTTTCCTGTTAATCCTAGCATGATAAAGAAGATTCAAAGAGAGTGAGATGCCAGCTCCTTTCATTCAGTCAGTAGCTTCAAACATTTCTGGTATATGAAAAACATGTTTTTCAATGGCAAAAATCAATGAATATTGTAAATGCACAAACAGTAATATCTCCACATTGCAAGGTGCAATTCTGAAATTTTTTGCTTTTTCCTGCTAATCCTAGCATGATAAAGAAGATTCAAAGAGAGTGAGATGCCAGCTCCTTTCATTCAGTCAGTAGCTTCAAACATTTCTGGTATATGAAAAACATGTTTTTCAATGGCAAAAATCAATGAATATTGTAAATGCACAAACAGTAATATCTCCACATTGCACGGTGCAATTCTGAAATTTTTAGCTTTTTCCTGTTAATCCTAGCATGATAAAGAAGATTCAAAGAGAGTGAGATGCCAGCTCCTTTCATTCAGTCAGTAGCTTCAAACATTTCTGGTATATGAAAAACATGTTTTTCAATGGCAAAAATCAATGAATATTGTAAATGCACAAACAGTAATATCTCCACATTGCAAGGTGCAATTCTGAAATTTTTTGCTTTTTCCTGTTAATCCTAGCATGATAAAGAAGATTCAAAGAGAGTGAGATGCCAGCTCCTTTCATTCAGTCAGTAGCTTCAAACATTTCTGGTATATGAAAAACGTTTTTCAATGGCAAAAATCAATGAATATTGTAAATGCACAAACAGTAATATCTCCACATTGCAAGGTGCAATTCTGAAATTTTTTGCTTTTTCCTGCTAATCCTAGCATGATAAAGAAGATTCAAAGAGAGTGAGATGCCAGCTCCTTTCATTCAGTCAGTAGCTTCAAACATTTCTGGTATATGAAAAACATGTTTTTCAATGGCAAAAATCAATGAATATTGTAAATGCACAAACAGTAATATCTCCACATTGCAAGGTGCAATTCTGAAATTTTTTGCTTTTTCCTGCTAATCCTAGCATGATAAAGAAGATTCAAAGAGAGTGAGATGCCAGCTCCTTTCATTCAGTCAGTAGCTTCAAACATTTCTGGTATATGAAAAACATGTTTTTCAATGGCAAAAATCAATGAATATTGTAAATGCACAAACAGTAATATCTCCACATTGCACGGTGCAATTCTGAAATTTTTAGCTTTTTCCTGTTAATCCTAGCATGATAAAGAAGATTCAAAGAGAGTGAGATGCCAGCTCCTTTCATTCAGTCAGTAGCTTCAAACATTTCTGGTATATGAAAAACATGTTTTTCAATGGCAAAAATCAATGAATATTGTAAATGCACAAACAGTAATATCTCCACATTGCAAGGTGCAATTCTGAAATTTTTTGCTTTTTCCTGTTAATCCTAGCATGATAAAGAAGATTCAAAGAGAGTGAGATGCCAGCTCCTTTCATTCAGTCAGTAGCTTCAAACATTTCTGGTATATGAAAAACATGTTTTTCAATGGCAAAAATCAATGAATATTGTAAATGCACAAACAGTAATATCTCCACATTGCACGGTGCAATTCTGAAATTTTTAGCTTTTTCCTGTTAATCCTAGCATGATAAAGAAGATTCAAAGAGAGTGAGATGCCAGCTCCTTTCATTCAGTCAGTAGCTTCAAACATTTCTGGTATATGAAAAACATGTTTTTCAATGGCAAAAATCAATGAATATTGTAAATGCACAAACAGTAATATCTCCACATTGCACGGTGCAATTCTGAAATTTTTAGCTTTTTCCTGTTAATCCTAGCATGATAAAGAAGATTCAAAGAGAGTGAGATGCCAGCTCCTTTCATTCAGTCAGTAGCTTCAAACATTTCTGGTATATGAAAAACATGTTTTTCAATGGCAAAAATCAATGAATATTGTAAATGCACAAACAGTAATATCTCCACATTGCAAGGTGCAATTCTGAAATTTTTTGCTTTTTCCTGCTAATCCTAGCATGATAAAGAAGATTCAAAGAGAGTGAGATGCCAGCTCCTTTCATTCAGTCAGTAGCTTCAAACATTTCTGGTATATGAAAAACATGTTTTTCAATGGCAAAAATCAATGAATATTGTAAATGCACAAACAGTAATATCTCCACATTGCAAGGTGCAATTCTGAAATTTTTTGCTTTTTCCTGCTAATCCTAGCATGATAAAGAAGATTCAAAGAGAGTGAGATGCCAGCTCCTTTCATTCAGTCAGTAGCTTCAAACATTTCTGGTATATGAAAAACATGTTTTTCAATGGCAAAAATCAATGAATATTGTAAATGCACAAACAGTAATATCTCCACATTGCACGGTGCAATTCTGAAATTTTTAGCTTTTTCCTGTTAATCCTAGCATGATAAAGAAGATTCAAAGAGAGTGAGATGCCAGCTCCTTTCATTCAGTCAGTAGCTTCAAACATTTCTGGTATATGAAAAACATGTTTTTCAATGGCAAAAATCAATGAATACTGTAAATGCACAAACAGTAATATCTCCACATTGCAAGGTGCAATTCTGAAATTTTTTGCTTTTTCCTGTTAATCCTAGCATGATAAAGAAGATTCAAAGAGAGTGAGATGCCAGCTCCTTTCATTCAGTCAGTAGCTTCAAACATTTCTGGTATATGAAAAACATGTTTTTCAATGGCAAAAATCAATGAATATTGTAAATGCACAAACAGTAATATCTCCACATTGCAAGGTGCAATTCTGAAATTTTTTGCTTTTTCCTGCTAATCCTAGCATGATGAAGATTCAAAGAGAGTGAGATGCCAGCTCCTTTCATTCAGTCAGTAGCTTCAAACATTTCTGGTATATGAAAAACATGTTTTTCAATGGCAAAAATCAATGAATATTGTAAATGCACAAACAGTAATATCTCCACATTGCACGGTGCAATTCTGAAATTTTTAGCTTTTTCCTGTTAATCCTAGCATGATAAAGAAGATTCAAAGAGAGTGAGATGCCAGCTCCTTTCATTCAGTCAGTAGCTTCAAACATTTCTGGTATATGAAAAACATGTTTTTCAATGGCAAAAATCAATGAATATTGTAAATGCACAAACAGTAATATCTCCACATTGCAAGGTGCAATTCTGAAATTTTTTGCTTTTTCCTGTTAATCCTAGCATGATAAAGAAGATTCAAAGAGAGTGAGATGCCAGCTCCTTTCATTCAGTCAGTAGCTTCAAACATTTCTGGTATATGAAAAACATGTTTTTCAATGGCAAAAATCAATGAATATTGTAAATGCACAAAGTAATATCTCCACATTGCACGGTGCAATTCTGAAATTTTTAGCTTTTTCCTGTTAATCCTAGCATGATAAAGAAGATTCAAAGAGAGTGAGATGCCAGCTCCTTTCATTCAGTCAGTAGCTTCAAACATTTCTGGTATATGAAAAACATGTTTTTCAATGGCAAAAATCAATGAATATTGTAAATGCACAAACAGTAATATCTCCACATTGCAAGGTGCAATTCTGAAATTTTTTGCTTTTTCCTGTTAATCCTAGCATGATAAAGAAGATTCAAAGAGAGTGAGATGCCAGCTCCTTTCATTCAGTCAGTAGCTTCAAACATTTCTGGTATATGAAAAACATGTTTTTCAATGGCAAAAATCAATGAATATTGTAAATGCACAAACAGTAATATCTTCACATTGCACGGTGCAATTCTGAAATTTTTAGCTTTTTCCTGTTAATCCTAGCATGATAAAGAAGATTCAAAGAGAGTGAGATGCCAGCTCCTTTCATTCAGTCAGTAGCTTCAAACATTTCTGGTATATGAAAAACATGTTTTTCAATGGCAAAAATCAATGAATATTGTAAATGCACAAACAGTAATATCTCCACATTGCAAGGTGCAATTCTGAAATTTTTTGCTTTTTCCTGCTAATCCTAGCATGATAAAGAAGATTCAAAGAGAGTGAGATGCCAGCTCCTTTCATTCAGTCAGTAGCTTCAAACATTTCTGGTATATGAAAAACATGTTTTTCAATGGCAAAAATCAATGAATATTGTAAATGCACAAACAGTAATATCTCCACATTGCACGGTGCAATTCTGAAATTTTTAGCTTTTTCCTGTTAATCCTAGCATGATAAAGAAGATTCAAAGAGAGTGAGATGCCAGCTCCTTTCATTCAGTCAGTAGCTTCAAACATTTCTGGTATATGAAAAACATGTTTTTCAATGGCAAAAATCAATGAATATTGTAAATGCACAAACAGTAATATCTCCACATTGCAAGGTGCAATTCTGAAATTTTTAGCTTTTTCCTGTTAATCCTAGCATGATAAAGAAGATTCAAAGAGAGTGAGATGCCAGCTCCTTTCATTCAGTCAGTAGCTTCAAACATTTCTGGTATATGAAAAACATGTTTTTCAATGGCAAAAATCAATGAATATTGTAAATGCACAAAGTAATATCTCCACATTGCACGGTGCAATTCTGAAATTTTTATCTTTTTCCTGTTAATCCTAGCATGATAAAGAAGATTCAAAGAGAGTGAGATGCCAGCTCCTTTCATTCAGTCAGTAGCTTCAAACATTTCTGGTATATGAAAAACATGTTTTTCAATGGCAAAAATCAATGAATATTGTAAATGCACAAACAGTAATATCTCCACATTGCAAGGTGCAATTCTGAAATTTTTTGCTTTTTCCTGTTAATCCTAGCATGATAAAGAAGATTCAAAGAGAGTGAGATGCCAGCTCCTTTCATTCAGTCAGTAGCTTCAAACATTTCTGGTATATGAAAAACATGTTTTTCAATGGCAAAAATCAATGAATATTGTAAATGCACAAACAGTAATATATCTCTCTTTGCAAGGTGCAATTCTGAATTTTTATCTTTTTCCTGTTAATCCTAGCATGATAAAGAAGATTCAAAGAGAGTGAGATGCCAGCTCCTTTTCATTCAGTCAGTAGCTTCAAACATTTCTGGTATATGAAAAACATGTTTTTCAATGGCAAAAATCAATGAATATTGTAATGCACAAACAGTAAT